>NC_084523.1:7595601-7798101 GCF_024500385.1 Phyllopteryx taeniolatus
TCTCTCTCTCTCTCTCTCTCTCTCTCTCTCTCCCCGTCTCGCTCCTCGTTATTCTGCCTTTTTCGTCTTTGTGCACTCTGACACGGCTCTTCCTCCCCTTAATAGCGGTGGCAGGCTGAGCCACACTCCATAATGCTGCTGATATTTTTCCCGCCGGAGGCCCCCACTGTTGCTGCCGTACTGCTCGCAAAGCAAATACAAAATGTACAGACAACAACACTCCTCGCTTCTTTTTTTTTTTTTTTTTTTCCGTACTTGAGTTTCCCTCTGCCAAGCTTCTCCTCGTTCTCCCCGTGAGCGCGTCGACAAGACGGGTTTGTTTTGGAGAGCCGCAGCTTTCTCAAATCTGTGCCCAGGCGCTCTGGGGTGACTTTTATGAGGCGCGGATTGAAGTAAAACATTTTTGCATTTGTGTTTATTTGACAAGGATGTGGCAATTAAATGAAGTCCACCTCAGAGTCATTATTTTTGCAACGAAGGGGGTGCAAACCCAGAGTCAGCCACCTTTTGGAGAGAAAAAAAACCACAACTTCATTACCTGAATGTTAATGAATGCATGTATCGACGCCGCTACTGCAATCGCACAGTAACAATCGCAACGAAAACCGGTTATCAATAACGGAGCCAAATGAGAATGGATCCGAGCCGACCGGTGTTCTCCGAGGCCCCTCGCTCTTTGCGCGGAGGCTGCCGATCGATCGCGGCCGAGCCGGTGCAGTCAAGCCTCCGTACGTTTCTTGTTAACTAACAACTCCGCTTTCCGCTGCGGCCGCTTTAGCCGAAGACGCCGCACCGGACAAATGAAGGCGTTACACAATAGCGGTGTTGTTAATGCCTTAAGTGCACCGTGATGAGACTACATCTGCTGATAAGCTGATGCTGACATCGTGGCTTTCTACCAATTGCAGTTGGGTCTGAAACCTATCCCCCATGATAAACGAGGGCTCAATGTACACACATATTAAAGTACACTATTTTCAAGTTGATTTGTTGTCGTGCTTCTTGTTGAGTAGTGGCTTGGCTCGGCAGTCTCACATATTCATCACTGCGATGGCAATTAAATTCGCCGCTCGGCTTCCCCTGCAAACAGCTCCATTGTGAGTGGAAACCCTTAGGGAGGAGGTAATTAGATTGACAATGTCAATTGTTTCTCAACAAACACACAGTGTTACATTTGAAGCTAATTGTTTGAGAGGAGAGCGACTTTCTATGAGCCAAAAAGCACGTCAGACGCGTCGGAAATGTGGTTTCGGTGCGGTTCTGCTGGATTCGTACAGTATATACTCGAAAAGTGCAACCTATGTGGGGATCTTATTTGTATTGCGTGTGGAAATCAAGCACATGTCACGTTACTCACCCGAGAGGGAAAGGGGGAGCAATCAAATCATTGCAGCAAAACAATACCTGCCCAACATCATGCTGTGGCAACATGGAAGTACTAACAAGCAGTTCAACTCTGTGGCCAAGTTATTAAGAGGAGGCCATGTCAATTTTGATGAAAGCCAAGCTCGCGCAAGATTTAGGATTGTTCAGTCTACGCCAGACTGCGTTCGTTCACTCCGGTCGGTGGTAGGCCGCGCGACTATCGGTCCTCCATCACGGCCGACAGGTGCGACCGTATCACGGAGCGTGGCCGCTAATGGGACCGCCGAGACGCCGGGCCGTGCGCCGCATCAATCAGTCGCGCTCGACAAATGGCCTTCCTCACTCACTCAACACAAAGCAGATGTCGTGCTCTGATCCGCCAGTGTGCGCGTATAAATAATGCCGAGCGCGTGCTGATGATGTCGTTCTGTCGGTCGGGGAACACAAAGCCCCCATCATGGCCGCAAATGTGCAAGACGTTTTCAGCTTCTCTTAGCCAAAATGAAACTCCCGAGGCTTTAAACTGTAGCCGTGTCGCCATTCAAGTATTTTTAAAATATTTTTTTTTCTTCTTTGTTGCATCGACACGCGACATCGATCCATGCCCATGTCCTCAGTGTGTCAGAGAACCAGAAGTGAGCACTATGCTTACGGCGGCGTCGTCCATCTTGTTCTGAAAGGTGCTGAGACAGACTGTGTCTGATAGATGGCGGAACAGTGGCGGCGGTAGTCTGTAATAGTTTGGCCAAGTTTCAAGGTGTGAGGCAGTCACGTTGTAGCGCTGTGATCCTACTGTTCCAATGCTACATTTTGTATGGGAATTAGATTTAGATGAGCCTTTTGTCTTTTTGTATGCTACCATCTTTCTCTGTCAGAGAAGCAGCGCTCGGCAGTGGGTCCCCTCCCCGTAATTAGGGCCACTGTAGGGTAATTACCAGCGCTCGAGTTGTTTAATTACGGCCTTTGCCTGAGCTGTCTGATGCCAGCCACGGCGGAGCTGCTTGTCGCTTGTTGACAACGAGACATTTTGCTTTCTTGACTGCAGCGGCGACAGGAGCGTTGAAATGGAGGCATCACGGGGCGTCCCACTCGACGCCACAAGGAAGAAGGTACGAGATGCGTACCGTTGTTCGACGATACGTAAGGGGAGCCTCAAGTCTGAGGACTAGTACAACAAGTTCTTGTTTTTAAAGAATCACACAGGCCTCCTTCCAGTCGACCATGACAGCCCGTTGGTCCGTGTGCAGCCATCATGGACTGCTACAGTAAATGACCTGTAGACTCAAGTATTTGTGGGCTTTCGGGGCACGAGGTCAAACCCCAAACGAGGTGAAAGGAATTCACCCTGGCCGCCTGAAATGCCCACAAACTGGAAAGATGACTTTGCTTACGCGGCAGTCTCAGACCAGTAGCAAAATAGTGCGGGTGAGAAGTTTTTATTCCTAATCCTGGCTAGACCTAGATGAATGACAGCCAGCTAATTTTGTAACAGAACAAAAAAGGTTGTTGTCTCGCCAAATAAATATACATTTCATCACAATGCCGTGCTCTCAACCTAAAAATGGCGGCTAGGCTCCATTTGATGGGGCGCCTTTCCCAGCGTGCTTCCATTCCAGCGAGTTGTACACAAGCCGTGTTTGTGCTTCCCGTGTAGCAGAGACGCTCATAACGCATGACGGAAGATCAAGATGTCAAATATTTCTTGACAGACGTGGGACACTTTGACCCGTGGAAGCCTGATCCCACGCTCCCATATCTGGAATACGACGTCTAATGGCACGCTTTTCTTAGGGATGTTCATTGACACAATGTTTTCACTCAACACGCCAGCTTCATAGACCATAAAACCATAGACGTGCGTTTCATGTGTGACTCATGAAACAGATGTGTGTGGTGCCCACATGATTCAGGCACCCCATCTATCATTGTTTAAGATGTTTGGCATGCTAGACAGATGTTAGAGCCATATAGTGGAAGTCCGTTGGGGGGGACCGCTGATAGATGGACCAGCTGCTTGACAGAGCGCAACAATGGAACCAACCACCTCTCGACTGCTGCATTTAATGGTTAAAAAACACACCCCTCTTGATAGCTCACTGAGCTTTCATGCAATTCGGGAAAACAAACATCAACACTCTTGTGGCTGTCACTCAGTGGGTCCGCCGTGTGTAGCATGGAAATGGTTGTCGGGAAGATCTATTTTCAGACCACCTCCCTAGAGGTTGCTATGCAGGATCAGTAGGGGGCCATTGAAGCCACGTTTCCATCAAGTGGTACAGTGCAGGTGGGTTATTTTTGTACCTTCCAATCATTTAGACAATTCAGACACAAAAACTGTGACAAACTCCTGCTAGTTTTACTGTTTTTATTAGTTTCACATATCCGCAACATTGGAGTTTCAAATGGTTGTCAAGGTTTTCCAAAATATTGATATAATTAATGCATTGCAGTCTGCAATTGACTGAAAATTCAGTGCATAATTCATTGCCTTTAATTAGCAACTGGTATTAATACTGTCTTTCAGAAAGAACTACACTGTATTTATAACACCTGTTTTTTTTGTTTTGTTTTTTTTGTCCCTTGCATATGGTCACCTGGCAGATTATCTCTGTTGAAAAAAAACAACACATTGCTGTCTCCAGGGAAAGGGAAAATCAACAAATATGGCACTCTTGAAGCTTCTTTCAAAGCTTTTCAAAGGATAAAAAGAGGAATTTCACATCAGTGACCTTGTGCATTCGTCTGTCTCCAATTAGACAGGGAAAACAACAAATTGAAGCATAGATGGAGTAGCAGCCTCTATTTTTGATCCCAGTAGACAACGGTGCGAAGAAACCTTCGCCGAGATGTGTTATCGTCACAATTGAGCGCGGCCCGGCCTCCTCCACCTGGCTGACCTTGTCATTAGGCTCTCCATCTTATCGGACGAGCCAGTGATGTCGGCACTCCTCCGCTCTCGGCACAACAGAATCACACTCTCCCGGAGCTGAGAAATAATTAAAGCGGAGGCCCTGTGATTTAGCAGGGGACCGCAAATCGATAAGGCTAGCTCTGTGCAGGAGGGAAAAAAAAAAGAAACAACCTCTTCATGGATCTGATGCGATTCCAGTGTCACTGGAGGGGTCTAAGCATTGTAGTTGGCTGCCAAAGTTTTAGTTTTAATTGGCTCCCTTGTGCTGATCATTGGACTGTTCTCCCTCGGACTGAAGCAGCAGCGCAGTGCTCGCGCCTTGCTGCCTATTAGAGCTGACAGTTAAGCATCCACCACTTAGTGTCCAATTTCTCATCCTCCGTTCTCGGCAAAAACTTGGAGGCGAGCGAGTCCGCTTTATTTCCCCCTTGTTATTTTTGCTTTGTTGTCCTTTTCTTTAGGCTCCACGGACATAAGTGGAATAGCATTAACCTAGTCCTCTAGTGTCTGTCAATCAACACAGTGCCTGTCCTTTGTGCGTTGCTTGGGTTTTGCCAAGCGCCTTCTTCAGAGATGAAAAAGCCACCTGACCTCTTTCAGCCCTGTGATCGCTCTACCATTTGTGCCCTTCCCCATGGTCTAGGGTTTGCCCCCACATTTCATGGCTTCACACACACTCACTGAGATCAAACCCCCGGAGTCGCGATCCCCTGCCGGGAGTCACTCTGAAAGTGCTAATGACCCTGTTGGTCCAAGGGGTAACCGGCTCATCTTTTGACTCTGTTCTGGCTTTAAAGTGATTGCTTTGCCACCTGTGCGCTTCTCCTGCGACCTCAAGCGCCTCGAGGGGCGCAAAGGACTGACCTTTTACTGTAGGCCACTGTCTTTCGTGGGAGAAAAGCGCTGGTCTGTTTTTTTGGGGTAGCAGACAGAGCAAACACCTGCTGACCTGCAGAAAACACAGGTGCGGACATGTCGGTGAACACAATGCATCTGTATTAGAAGCCAGTAGGCATACAGTGTTGGTTTATTTCAAATACCTGAAGATTTAGATCATGGGTAAGACTCTGGGTTGGGCCAATTCGGTCTTTAGTCACATTAAGATATCAAATTTTCCCAGTAAACGCTGACCGCTGCTGTGAATTTGAGCATTGAGGGAATAGAAATTATACCCCCATGGTAAGATTAAAACTTTGAAATATTACCAGTGGAGCATGAGAAACTAATCATATTATTATCCCAGGCAGCAGGTGGTCTTGGATTCATGGGCCATGGTTCTATGTTGGGCCAAACTGGACTTTTCTAGTCTCCTAATCGCACTGGCTATATGAGAACTTGTAAAGAAACGCACCCGCGAATGCTAGGCCCACATTTAGTTCTCGGGATTAATTATTTTTTTTTTTTAATGTGTTTTTGTTTTGGTTACAAAAGAATGAACCAAAGAAACATATTGTGCGAGCCAAAAGGATACTTTACAGGCATGAATATAATCTGTTTGATTGACCTGTGAAGACAAAACAGTCGTTGGCATCCGGCGGCATTGTTGACATCTGGCAGTGCTTCAAAAACACAAACCATCCATACGGAATCTGAAAGCAGAGCCGTAGAGGCGTATCTGGTGTTTCGCAGTGCTGTGTCTTTCCTTGATGTCAGCAGTTCGGATCGCACCGGGATCATGTGCACAACGATGACGCCCTGCTGGTCCCCGACCAACTCCGTATTATCCACCAGACATAAATTTGCCGCTGCCCCCTCCTGCCTTTGGGCCTCGCTTTACCCCGATGGCCGCAAAGCAATTAGTAGTCAGATAATTTCAATGACGTCCAATGCTAACTACACATTGTTAGCTGTAGTTTGGGTTTGGCACAAGGGCACTTAAAGGTTTATACAGTTGCAAGCTCTGGGAATCTGGCACAAGTTTGTGTGTTAGGCCAATTAGTGGTTAAGGCTGATTAGTTAGTAGACTTACGTCCTTATCTCTAACAGAATAATTACTTTTCAAAAAAGGTTAAGTAGACTATAGTAGTCACTTGCCGTGTTGCCCTTGCACGATTGCATAGATGTTTTATTTTTGATCGTAGGTGGTCTTAAAAAGCCAGGCCTTTTCTTGTTTTATGGCTCTCGTCATAGTGAAAACCTTTACAAGGTGGTTGGGATGAACTCTCAGTGAGCATGAAGGTTTCATTTCCACCGCAGATTGCAATGGGAAACGTCAAATGCAGCGATCGGAATACTTTCTGGCAGATGCCCCGTCCCGCTGCAAGTAAGTCCAAGCCCACTTTGGGAGGGTTCGTTTCTGCTCTACTACCTGTAGGAAAACCGCTCGTTGTACTCCCGAGTCTCCAGTCTGATTAGGCGAGGGTTAGGGCTGAGCCTTCCAGAGCTATGCGGTTTTCAATTTAAAAGCCCTGACATGCATCCAAATACTCTTGTGGGCGCCACACTCTGAGAAATCCGCAATGAAGACACAGGGGATGTGCAGTCGTGGATTCCATGGGCCTAATGTGTTTCACCACTCACAGTCGGGGATGAGCTACGGGGAATGTAAACACTCGCACTCGCATTGGATCTCAAACAGTTTATACTGCTTCCTGCGTGTCAAGTTCACTATTGTCAAGTAGATATTGCTTTGACACAATGACGCATTTCAGCTTGATGAACCTGTATCATTGCCCTAGACCCTGTGTTACCTATCAATTATATTTAACGACCGGTGTGTGGTATTAGCGCATGCCGTAATATTCTGACGTCGTTATTTGGCTGTTCAATGTCAACGGCGCGAATCATCTGTTTTGTTTTACGCTCGACGGAACAAAAGGATGTCACCACACGTTCAAGTCTGCGGTGTGTTTTCATGATGCGGTCGGCCGACTTGAGCGGAACGAGCAAGCTTTGCCATTACAGAGAAGGTCGCTTCCAGACAGGGAGTCTAATACTCACACGCGACCCAAAGAAAGCGTCCTCCAGTTGGTTGACATCGACTATGCGCTGGATTTTGTTGGGGAAAAACCCAATTTCGTGCTTGAAGTGTTTGGTTGTAGGTGAGTGGAGGTCCTTGCAGCGGTGTCGTAGCCATGCATAATATCTAAAACCTCCTGCGGGATCCTGATTGAGTCTTACACGGGCATGTCAAACCAAGAGGTATCCGAACAGATCTAATGGACCCGCAGCAGCAGCGTCAGCCTGTAGGCGAGGCTGACTAGTCCAGGTCACCGCAAGGTCATGTTTATTCAATGCGACTCGGAGTGTGCCGAGAACCACGTGGTGCCTCCCTGAGCCCTTTCCCCAGTACCGGTGTCGGGGCACTGACTGACCGTAAGACGGGCTCAGGCCACATCTGGATGCAATTTCAGTTGAAATTCTTATAAACGTTCAGAGGAGCTGGAACCCAAAAATGTAGGAAGGATTACATTTTATAATAGGATGACTCTATGTTCTATTCATCTGGAGTGCACCATGGCGTCTGCCCGCCTTATCCTACTGGTTGCACTGCGGCCTGTCAAATCTGTTAATGTAGAAAAATGTGACATGTTTATATGACTATTTGTAGCCTGGTGGGATTAGGCGAAAGGAGCACAGTTTAGCATTTAAGGCCTTCCAAATCAGGCGTCACTTTTCATTACATCCAAGAAAGATTTTGGACTATGTGCCAATGGTTACCGCGAGTTCGGGAAGACCGCATCCAGGATGGGCAAAGCATGGGACCAAATTTTGTAGCCCACAAGTCCAAGAACTCTATGTGGTCCCGACTCGGCTACAACAAAAGCAGTGTGTTGTCAACGGTGAAGGCCAAAGGCAACCGCCACTATTAGCGTCACATTCTGTTAATTCACCGTGATGTATTGCATGCAGTTCCTCATTGTTTAGCAGCAGTTGCAAATAATAGTCTATAGTCAATTTAGCCTATGAGAGGAAACAGGTATAATCCCTTGCGAATGCTTTTAGTGTTGAAATATGAGGACAATCTGGTTTACGTGACTCATATAATGTTTGTTGCCGACCATTTGTAATGTATTCTTGTGTAGGAAAGCCTTCTAATCCCGTTAAGATGGTTTGGCTCGGGTCACATTGCAACTGCTTGACAATGGATTGGAGAGTTTGTTCTCACACAGTTTGATACCAGTTCAGATGTATTTGGCATTTAACTTTATTTGCGCTCCCATTTGGTCCAAGTAACACTGATGCCAAAATACTCTCGCAATCTTGAACAGAAAGCCCCTTCATCCGTGGGGTCAGGCAGCACTGTTGGTTGAGCATAATTGATAGTGAAAGCTGCTCATTTACATTGATGGGCTGTCTACTCATAGAGTTGAAGAACATGAACATTTAATTTACGGTGAAGAGCCTGTTAAAATAGTAATGAATCTCTTTTGACACCTTCTGGAAGGACTTTTGTTTCTTGGTGTACAAATGGCTCGCTTTCGTTTTCGGTCTCAGGATGTGGTCAGGCGTGTGAATGCGCGTTCCCTCTACATTCGCCCTCGGTCATGCGAAGTGTTTGATGCAGGGCGGGCAGTGGTGTAAACCCATTGGGATTCTCAAGGTATCGCGTTCGCTTTCCTGGACCCCCGTGTGAGCCGCAAAGACAGCGGAAAAATCAAAAGCAGCTGGGAGGCGTCGCAAACTGTTTACTGATATTTATCTGCGTGTCACGCTGATTACATGAGGACTGTCGAGCTGCGGTGAGCTGCTGATGGATAATGAGTCAGTGAGCATCTGACAGTAAACATTGATGAAACAAACGTTCTCGGGCCATACAAGAGGATTAGGAGAAGCTTTCTGAAATATGAGCACGAGGGAGTTGCAAGTGAGCAATACATGGAATTTGGTTTGTGGGACTCAAAGGATTTCGTTCTTCCAGCGAAAATCGGTCTGTGGTCTACGGCGTCTCCACTGCTTCATTGTGTGTGCTATTAAGTTCAAATGCAGTTTTAAATGCTGTGAGCCCTACCAACAAGTTTGGATTGTGCTGATATCCCTGCAAAGTATGGTACATGCTCTCACAAGCATGTACCATCCCTTGAATGATTCCTCCATACGTCCCCACAGTAACCACAAGGATCAACAGGCCTCTTCGGTCTCGCCTCCTCATCGGATCATGAGCCGCGAGGTCAGGGCCTCGGGATTAGCACCCCCCTTTTTGTGTCGTTTCCCCATTTGAGCCTTACGGGCCCTGTCAGATGCACAGACGTCGGAGGTCTGAGACCCTCTTCCTGACCTGTCCGTCAGCTCCCGCAGGAATTCCGCTAACGAGGCGCTATGGGGAACAGATGCAAAGAGGGCAGCGTGGGCAAAAACAGCCTAGCACACTCACTTAATGATCCCACACAATCACACACACACACGGTTATGTCACCCAGACTGACGAGAAGACTGATTTGTGTGCCTTTATGCGCTGATACAACTGGTGACAAATTGAATGTATTCTTATTGTCTGGTGTGTAGCCAAACCACATTATGCATCCTCTCAAAACCACAAGGCGTTGCCCTAATAACTTTCATTTCTGTGAAACTGTTCGCTACAGTTGCCCTGGGCACCTGGAATTGAATTTCAGGAAGGGCCGTGCCTTCCAGAGTGCTCTATCATCCCTTTTTCCGAGATGCAAGCCGGTTCATTATTACAATACCCGATGTAATACCCGATGCCAAAAGTATTGCCCAGAAAGAGGTCTTGAATCACAGATGGTTGCTGCTTATCCACCATCGCACGTGTCGTCTGCGTGCCCTGAGGGAACTGGACTCATTTTGATCCTGTAGGGTTCAAGACCTTTACCTCAATCTCGGCTCATATTTGCGCTGCACCGTAAACCCACCGGTGTGTACTCCAGTGCCTACTTGATTAGGACAGGATTAAAGGGTCAGTCCATAAAAACAAACAAGAGACTGCCGAGAGCAAACGAGAATACGAGGGATGGTATAAGGGCCAAGAACTCGCTGGCCATTAGGGGTCTTTGGAGATGTAAAATGGAGTTAAGTTCGTTGAGCCGCATTTCATCTTCCAGTCGTATTGTTGATGCGTATTTATTTTTATTAAGAATGACTGCAGTGATATCAAATTTGCTTTCCCATTTCATTACCGTACGTGAAGAGAATGTGGGAGCTCGTTTTCATCATATCTGCTCCAGATGTGTGTCAGCTTGTTTGATCAGGTAACCATATGCTCTGTCTGTCCGTCTTTCCGTTCCTCTTTTTGTTTCGCGGCTCATAAAAATGCACCCTCCCCCGGTTCACCGTACGCCTCGACATCACCTCCAGCGCGGAAATCCACATGAAGCCCGCTTGCCTGTTTGTCCGAGAGGGAACGATGATCCGGAAAATGGAAATGAGCGCATACCAGCTGTTAGTGGCGATCAGCTTGCGCTTACCTCAGTCCTGTATCGGAGCACAGATCAAATACAAAACAGAAAGCCTGCAAGAGCTTCATCTGGACGCTGCATTGCGTTCATGCAATCCTGACTGGCTTTTGGCACAACGTCAGCAGTGGCCCCCCTTTCATGTACACGTTCAGATTTATGACATTCTAGCACATGATAAAATTGGATTTATAGACTCTGGCAGGTACATGTAGTGAGAACAGACAGGGGTTGAGTTCGGGTTAAAAATATTTGCTCTATTTCCTTCAGTGGGCACAGCGGGGGCGTAGCCACAGTATGCCAACACACGAATGTTGTCTAGTCTGGTTTATCTAGAATTTAAAAGGCAAAAGTACTGATACAGCCAGAACAGTCACCTCAAAAAGGGGTCTCGGGGACTTAGAATATCTTGTGAACAAAAATGAGTCTCATATTAGTTGTCAGTAGTGAATGGTTTACATGTGAACTTTCTTTAACCTTGAGTAGTGTTGGCGCCTTCTCAAGCCTGCCCGGTCAAGCACGAATGAATTCCGTCTTCGTCTTGGAAAGTCTTGACATATTTTTCAAAAAGCCCCTGTATATTGATTTGACCTGCACGTCTTAAGGGTTGGCGTCGATCAACTCAGAACTCAAAGCGGCATTTTAGCAGATGGAATTATACAGCATAAGGCTTAAGAATTTGAGCCTTGGAAGTGAGAAGGTTGAATAGCCATAAATGTTGCGGGAGGCTGACCTCGGAGGCCGGAGGTGACTAAAACTATAATCTCCACAGTAAGTCGCTGTAAAGGTGTGCTCCTTGACTGAATTATCGGAAATGTACTGCAAGGAAATTAGGGGATCAGCGTGGAGGGTTAGGGCTATCATTGAAGAGAATTGGCCATTGATTTTCTTTAAGTTGCGTTGCCACTTATACGAGTGAATTCATTATACTGTATATTGCTTGGTGCCGTTTGTGCTTTCTCCATTTCTCATCAACTCCACCTCCATTTTGCTAGAATCGGTGCCATCCAGCACTTTCAGACCCAAAAAGACACCAGAAGCTTTAGAATATAAATAAGACTGTCCTGTTGGAGATTGTTGCACAATTAGGTTCTACACTTTTAAAGGCTTGACTTACAGTACATTCATGTATGTATTCAGACCCTATTTTGTGTCTGTGGTCTTGGCAACCTCTGCGTCAGGTTGCATGTTTTTGTCCATTGTGAAACCTTGTAACGTGAACGTGAATGACGGAATGGTGAACTACGAAGGCTACTCTTGACTCCAAACCAGATGATCCACCATGTCCATGTCGTAGACTGTGTATATTACCACTTTGACAAGTCTTCATTCAGCGTTGGACGGATCATTATCAAAGACGTTCTTGCAAGGTAAAGATGTGTCATCTGTACTTTTGTCTGTCTTTTCAAGCGCTATCAGTTTCACAGCTGGATCACTGCGTGTTCAATCGCAGGTCATTCGGGAGTAAAATAGAATTTTTACGATCTAAGGTTTCACCTGGGATTAGATGATCAGAGGATTTGTGCACTTTACCTCTTACCCCGGTAACCTATAGCAAAGTGTTCCCTCGGTGTACTTCAAGTAGCATGAATTGGGCTCAAGGAAGAATGATGAAATGCCTCTTCCTGACCTTTGAGCAGCTCTGTTTTACTCATGCAGCAGAACGTATAAGCCATAATGTCAAACACGGGTCTCATGCATCTTCTGGTAAAGATAAACTGTCCGCTCACAAACCCGCTGACCCCGCCGCAAATTCAGGTGGCGGTGCCAGTATTGAGGAAGCCTCAGTGGCTGGTATTGAGAGGAAAGCGAAAGCAAACAGAAAAGCGCTGGGCTGGGAATCGATTGCTGGGCGGACAGAAGGCCGATGCAATCAAGGCAGCCAAGTGAAGCAGACTAAAAAAAGCTGCTGAGCCAGCAGAAAGTGTGTCATTTGGAACCCAACGCCTTCGCCCAAACACCCGCCTGCAAAAGCAACAAAGCTTCAGGAATCCTCCCAAAGTTTATCTCTGGCAAGCACATGCGCTGTCTTCTTAGACGCTCTTAGCCTGTGCCCAGCCTGTACTTATTAATAAGAACCCCTGAGACAGAGATGGATGGGGTCCATTTCAATTTCAATGCAGTTTTGTTTCAGGGCAAAAGGACTTCAGCAGGAAGGGACGTAATGTCTCCATTATGTTGCTCCTGAGGGAGAATAACCCTGAGGTTGTTTGCACTTTGAAGCCATTGCAGTTTGAGGGACTCCCAGCTGCACCTTAAACCTCGTTACATTGATGCGAGCGTTTCTCTTTTGGAACGCCAGTCAAGCGATGGTTTGGTGATGATCATCATGCGTCTCCTTTAAACTCCAAATTTTCTTGTCTGCAACGCTTTCTCTTTAGGGTGGTCCACTTGGGTTGGGTGAAGTCACAAGTTTAATTCATGTACAATGAAAGCACGGGCGGGGTGGTTATTGTAGACAGTAGTAGTTGCTGTAAAATGAAAGACGAAACATGCCAACCAAACTGAACAAGCAAAAAAGTGCCAATAGAGGCTCCCCTGGTTTCAATAATACTGCTCTTGTTTTCTTTGTGAGATCTGTGCTGGCTGCCCAATGTGCTGGCCATGCTGTTTTCCTGTTAAATTTCAAATCCGCTGGCTCCATTGTGGACACAACCTCATCTGGGAGCACAGTTGCAGGTTTTTGGGAGCAGTGTGCGCCACTGCGATTCCGTGTGACCTTCACAATTTGCATATGCGGGGAATACTGTAGAGGTGCTGTCGGACCAAGCCTGACCCTCCATAGGAAGCCCCCATTCTTGTTTTGACATTTTCTAAGGAAAATGTTTTCAGCCAGATGGATGACCAGTAGTGATACCAAAAAAAATAAAAAATAAAATAAATGGTCTCATTTTAACTGAGTACCTCACACTTGGCAAACTTTTCCAGAGGGAAATTTGCCACCTTGGCCCACGACGACTGCTCTCAGGACATCCAGTGACAGTGCGTTTAGTACCAACACACAAGAACAGCACGCAGAGTTGGATTTTAGTTTGGGGAAAATATGACATCTCGCCTCAGAGCTGCAAAAACATACAGTTCGCATGCACCTACACTCCCACAAGACAGACATACTTCATGTGGTGCCAGCTTAAACAAATCCTAACTGTGTGTTTCATTTCCCTTCACGAATGCCTTTTGATGGGATGCCACTTTGCTACGCAGGGGAAATTAAAGCAACGAGGTAGGAGTTTAACGTTTATCCGATTTCAACTTCAGAATGCTCACTTTTAGGACCAATCAGAAATCATAACGACAGATTGTATTATTTGGGCGTTGGTTGGCTGCCCCAGCCTCCATTCCATCACCATGGGGTAAGCCCGCTTGTCTGCCCATTCTGAGCCCGACCCTGTTTGATCAGCACTCTTGATTTGCACCGCCTCATTCTCAATCATCGTTTCTGGCTTTGATACGTCTGCCTGATGTTGCCCCTCAGACACACAGGTGTTTCTCATCAGGAGTTTACCGCTCACCTAAACCTTTCCATACGTGTAGGTGCCCTTTTTCCCCCCCCCCCAGCTCAGATTTCACCTTATTGGTGCTGATGAACCTTTGACAGAAAGAAAGCTCCTCTCCTTCTAACCTGGAAAAAAATATTAGCGTAAAAAAAAAAGAGACACCACCATTCAGTTGGCGTCAGACAAATGTTAATGGTCTGCACATTACAATCTCAAGTGTTATTATGCTGAGCAGACACATGCAAATTTGGTGATTGTGCAAATGGATAGCCGACATTCACAGTATTAGCACGCTTGCCAGTATGACGAAGCCTGGCTGGACTCGGTTTTAACAGCTCTTGGCCCCCACCGTTAGGAAAAGCGTCCTGTCCTTTTCATTGGTGCACCTGGAGCGGTTTTATTTGGCACTGCTTTAAATGTTCTTGCTGCAACGTAAAGGGGACATTTGTGGAGCACTGGTGGAATGAGTCTCCTGGCCAAACGCTGTTCTGAGCAATGCCAGAGCACTTCCATTACGACCCTCAACAGAGACTTTTCTATGGCTCCATATGGTTACGTTACATTGTTAGGTTGGGCTTTTCCAAGCACAATGGACAATGTAAAGCTGCAGGCCATCCTTGAGATTTGAGCTGCGTCTTTTGTGACGCTGAGGTGTATTCAGGATGTCACGTCTTGACACATTCACCTCTCAAGTGTAGCCTGTTTTCTTGCCCGGCAGTGTTTATTTTTTTTTTTTTCGTGGTGGGTTATTTTCTCTAACTGCTGTTTCCTCTCCTACCTTGAGTGTTACTCGATTAACTGTACAAAATATGTCCTGGAATATCGCAACGAAGCATTTGTGCACGCATGTTGGGCACCCACATGCCCTGAAACATGCACACATCTGGTTTCAGTTTCAAACGCCTCTCCTTACATGTACAGTATATGTTCCGAGTTCATCCTCACACGACACGCACAATAGTCTTTTTATTCCGTCTAAAATCTGCTCCCACTCCACTACGACCACCACCAGCGGCAATTAGCCCGATGAATTGCAACATCTCATCAGGATAAATAAGCGTACTTAATGAGTTAGGGATGAAAAGATTATGCATTCAGCGTGACCTGGCCTGCTCCACTCTTAAGCATTTTAGTTGCTCCATATGGAAGACTTGACAGGAAGTAAAAAGTCCTGAGCGGCCGTGACGTTTCACAAAAGGCAATTGCCATCAATCACACCGGATTCTTTGTCACGGTGGCCTGGAATTGATTCCTGTACTTGGGAGTGCTTTGACATAGACATAGAATCCTCCCCTGGCCCACGAGCAGGGACTTGCAAGATGAAAGATCCCATTGGATCATAATCGGGGCCATGTTCCCAAGTGTAATGCATGGTCATTGTCTGTCATTACGCCCTTGAAGAGCCGATGAACTGCTGCTCCGACACGGACCATTTCGTGGCATTAGAATTTCGCTCATAGCTTCCATCTGGAGACGTTGTCGGGCAGCCTGCTGAAGATTACATTTTGATATTGATGAAAGGGCACGGACATGCATGCTTCTTTCATTTTCTCCCATTAGTGCACTCAAAAGTAGTGTTATGTGCACACATCATGATCACCTGTTTCCAAGTTTCTTCCTTTGAGTGTTATAGTTCCGGTCCAGGGAACTCTCAGATCCTTCTTCCCCCCGCTTCCTTGCCACGTAGCATTCCACAGCACCTCCTAGGTGCTGGCTAATTAGCTACCTGACCTTTGGGGCCATGGGTCGCTGGTTCACCCACCCTCAGGGGAGCCGGTGATATTTTAAGGAGTTTTTATTTTGGATACTTAAAGCAGAGAAGTAACCCCAAGGCCCCCGCAGACCTTCATAAAAGCACCACCGGGTTATCTAATGACAAGTGATTGTTATCAAAATGGATATTCTCAAAGACTTTTCTGACGCTCTTGTCTCCCCCAAAAGTGCTCTGAGGAACTTATATTTATGAAAAGTCCTTCAAAAATGTTCCGAGGTTTCAATTTGTCCACTTTGGTAAATTGCATCAGATTGCTCTTGGACTGCGGCGACCCAGGGGACCAAAGAGATAATAGCTTATCACAGCCCACTGGTTTCCTAGTAACTTTTTTGGATGAAGCCCCCGTAGCAGTGCGTCCCTCGATACATTTACAGATAATGGAGCTTTACTGGGCCACCTCTGTGAGCTCAGAGGAGGCCCTGCAATGGCCTTGGTGTTTTTAACCACTGATATTGACCACTGGCCGAAATTCTATGTAATTACGTGAAACATCTAATTATAATGCTATTCTGACAGATAAATTATAGCTTTCAGAAGAAACATAGCCCACAAGTCTCTTTATCGACTGCTACCTGTACCTGAAACGTGTATATCATCCACATTCCACCAAGTTTCCAGCCAGGTGGGATATATTGTCTCGGAAGAAGTGCACTCTTCGCCCCTGTGTTGTTTGAACATGCAGACGACCCGCCGCGTTGTTAAACCTTAACTCGGGTGCAGGACGTGAACGCGCGCCATATGATTTACGCTTTACCTCCGGCCTGGGGCATGCGGCCAAGGCAGCCGTGGCTTGTGCAACCCAGATAATGCAGACATTTGTCAACCCTTGAATCAGGTAGGAAATACGCACTCAGGAGTGGGGGGAGAGGTAGCCTAATTTATGGCATCCTTGATGGCGCCCTTGTGTACTGGCAGCTAAATCTTAATGGACGTTGATATGTTGTATGAAGGCCTAGTCACGATGGTCCCCTTTGGAATTGAAAACTCTGGTCAGGGTTCCATATTCAGTTCAATAGGGTATTGATTTTTGGTACTCTTTCCAACTTTGGACAAAACTGTTGTTCTACCCGCCTGGACTTCCATTTTGCTGTCGTACTGTCAAATCTGTTACTTACAGTAAATGTACATAAAATGTGCAGTCCAAAATCGGTTCATCTCATTTTTTTGTAAACTGGCAACAACGAACAAGAGCTTTTCACTTTCTCCAGCCGCTGCGGGGATTGAACCGATGACCCTCCAGCCACATGCTTGAATCTTTAACCTTTAGGCCATCAGTTCAACATGTTATCACCCCAGAGGTTATTTATAACCATCCTACGCCAACGTGAATGGCAACCTTCTTTAAAATGTATGTTGTCTTTCACAATATTTTGGCGGAGGCCATTGGTCAGGCACAATCGCTTCTCCCATGCTGCATTCCGCCAACCCGGGGGTTTGCCTCCCGCTGTTCCTAAATCCATGTGTTAAGCATTGGTGCTTTGCACAGTGAGCAGGGCCAGCGGGAGGTTTACAGAGTGCATGACGCATCAGGAGGGCCACACAGACAGTAATTCGCTCACTCCAATCCTGACTGATAGGTCCACTTTATTTCCACGGCCACTGAGTGCTCAAGTCCCCTTGAGGGACACATAAGTATCTGCATGATGGATAGAGACTTGAGTCACAACGGCACCACTGCTGACTTTGAGGGCGAACCAAAAAGTTTTGAACAGTGCTATCTGGCCGGTATGCGAGCATTTTACAGTGTGGAGTTGATAACTGATACAATGCAGTGAATTGAAAACCAAGCGGGTTTTGCAGGGTGATTCGTTTCCTCCCTGTCTGTTCTTCGCTCTGTTCGGAGCCAGGCCACTTGGGAAGTTTGGAAAGTGTGAAAGTAAGTGGAAGGTGCTAAGTTGTCAAGCAGCCACCAGGCAGCGGAGTGGATGTAATGAGCTCTGTGTGTGTATGTGGGCCCCTTTTTACCGTGTTTGTGGGGTTCGACAGTGGCGAAAACATTTCTGCAAAACCCTGGGAGCAAAGAATTGCTGTTTCAGGGTTAAAATAGTTGTACTCCTGGGGTTAAGAGTTAGGTTAAGATTTTGCAATCGGCTATGAAGGGGGACCGTATTTTGTCAATCAACGGTCCACATGACTAACTGTAGTTGTACAGGTTTGTTTTTGTGTTGTTTTTTTTTTTCCCTAAGGTCCTTGAATGGAGGTCACCGCTTGTGTTTGAAAACGTATCGATTCATACGTGGCGGTCGGATGTATAGCGGTCAACCCTTGATGGATGGCGATGTTTGGCTCCAAAACATGTCAGCCCGCCTGATGGATGCTCAGCTTTGGGAGCATGTCAGTATTGACGACGGGGATTGAAAGATCCCGTGCTCAAACATGTCCGCGTATTGATTAGTGGATACAGATGAAGTGTGAGGGTCAGACTGGGCCCTCGGGGGACCGCGGATGTGTGGGAATGAATGTCAACCAAGGTTGCATGGACTCATGCATTTGTGTGTGCTCTCTTGCCCCTTGCATAGAATCATTCATGCTATAAATGCTTTTAAAATGTCTCAACTCATCGTCTCTGGCTTTCCCTATGAAGGCCTATGCTCATTAACCAATAACAACCAGCACCAAAGTGAAGGTTTGTGGACACCTCCTAATCTCGCCAGCTGATTCAGCAGCACTGCACTCCCACCTTCTGTTGGTTAACACTTTAATAAGCCCATTTTTTTCACAGCTGTGGGCCATGGAAAAACACCTAAAACAACAACTTTGTGACACCCCTGGCTATCTTTGTCGGTGCTTTTAAAGCGCCGTTGTATAAGGGAACACCTGCATTTACCTCTCGCTATCTCGGCCTGCAAATATTCACGGTGTCGATTTCCCCTTGATATTTATTCTGTAATTACTAATATCCTCGACGCTAATGTCACCGTTTTGCTGTGAGAGTTGTCGCCGTGCTGCAATGAATCTTATCTCGGCAATCGTCCAGGCCGTGCCGCCCCGCGGGCGCGAGTCATTTGATCCCGGTGAGCTCACAGTCTGGCCTGTCGTCACCAGAGAGGAAAGGTTAATAGACTTTCCAGTGAATACAGTTCCTCTTTGGCTCAGCCCTATAGACATACAGCGTGCTGCAACCGTTTGGACAATATTGTGACAGCCGGTGTTTGTTACAGTAGCTGCTCTGGTCAACATGTAGGATACTTGATCCTTAGCTTTCATTAATCACTGTGGAGGATGGTTTGATGAAAATGGCCATAAACCAGCATTGTGTCATCTTTTACTGCATCTTCAGACTTCCTAAGATAATACTGTGTATGTATACCTCATCCTCACGCCTCTGCGAGAAGGAAAAGCAGCCATAGATCGCATCTTCATGACCGTCCAACAGTAACTTAAAACAAGGAGCAATTTCCTGAGGCTCAATTAGCAGAAGATTGGTGCTGTCTGTCAAGAGTGCTTCCTTTGAGTGGGAGGAGAGTGCACTGGGGGGACCTTTTCTAGGTGAAAGTAAGAGGATTGTCTCATGAATAAGACTGACTGATGCGACAATGCCAATGAAACCTGAGGCGAACACAAGGCAACCATTTCAAATGATATTTATTTCTATGTGGCGATAAAAGGACGCCTCTTTTGTCAGCATTATTAGCCCGTTTAATAGCCCTTGTCAGTTGTCAGCACCATCTCGACACACGCCTCGCACTGCACTTCACATTAAGCCAGAAGGTGTGTATCTACTGGTATTATCATAAACCTTGAGATTGTCTCCTAAAAGTGTTTATTCTGTACTCCCTCAGTCGACTTACTTTTGAGTGGCATTTTCAGTGTTCCAGAACGCAGGTGTGATGAGCGTCCGAGCAGAATAGTTGATAAAAGCCCTTGGCTTCGACGCTACAGTTTTATTTTGATAGACTTGCCTGCATAAAGGTTGGCGGCGAAGACAGGGATATCTTCTTCTACGACAAGGAATTTGTTGCTTGGTTAAAGGGGTTTAATGGAACAATAACTATGATTTGCTTTACAATACTGCACATGTATTGTATCTTCATTTATATAGCAGTCCACACAATGAGACCATCATTTTTCCTCCAAACGCACAGATGGCTTAAATATCATCATTAAAAAAAGCTTAGTCGTGGTGTATTTACCATGAGAAACTGAGATTGTGGGAAAAACGATAGCCAGGTGTTCATCCCAACATTTACAACTCAGTCTTGGTACCACTCTATTTTCCATTGTCATTTTATTAAGTCCACTGTGACTAGTATCGACAATGTGACCGTGAAGCTGCTGATCTTTAATTGAACCGTAATGAAGAATAGACACGAGTTGTAATGGGTGTAGGTTTTTGGACGAGGTCTAGTGTCTCCAGAAGTGCCGCTCTGCACGTGCGCCCTGTGATAGATTTCGCCTCTGAGGGCTTGACTATTGACGGTGGCCGTGATGGACTCGGGCCCGGGCCGGGGGGAAAAGTGGGTCAATGTTAGTTCTGGTTTGGCATCGACCTGCCATGGGCGTTAATGAAAGCGGCATGGTCGATTCCGTGACCGAACCAATAAACCCCGCTGAAACTGTCGAGCAACACTTTTTGTTCTTGCTCTTGAGTTGTGATATTTTGAATGAACAGCTCTCCTGCTGAAGAATCAAAGTCTTGCTTTAGTCATGAGCTCCTCTCAAATTGAATAAATGATAGGCTGTCATTTTAATGACTTTCTGCGGATCAAATAATCATCAAGGCCTTTCCAGGAGCATCTAATCTTGTTCTCCAGGCATCAAAGCTACAGCAGCAAGCAGAATATTCATTATTTTACTCAAAATCCTTCCTTTTGTAGCAACATATTGTGCCGGTCTGTTGTTCCTTGCAGATAAGATTCAGTTCTCTATCAGCCCATCCATCTAATTGTCTGTCTACCTGTCAGCCTACGTCCATTACCACTCCGCTCTATTGTTATTCATTCCAGGCAGGACAAACATGACACGCTGACCTCCAGGCCATTAGAAACCTTTCAAGCTAAGAAAACGGAGGGGAAATGTACGGCAACCCTTTTTACCTGCAGCTCCGCGGGTCATTGGACGCCACTGTTTCTTTGCAACGTGTCATCGTGGTGTTTTGAAAAGACCGTATGGTGCTTCCCTCTTGCCAGTAGCCTCAACTTCAACTGGAGCTTCCAAAGACAATAGCCAGATAACGCCCCCAAGTGAAACCAGTGGCAACTTCCTTCTAACATCACTGAGCGCGAGGGCCCAGCTTATCCTCCACTTGGAGGTTAATGTATAATCACACGGCAGTTTTCTTCAAGACACGGGAGGAGCTTGACCTGGATTTTTGTAAAGCGCCAGCTCTGGGCATCTCGTCAAGTCTATTGAGTCTTATCATACTTTTCTTTAAGTAGGATTGGCGAGCTTCTTAAAAAGCTCTCCCCAAAAGGTGTCGTGATTTCTGGGAAGGTAATTTAATGGCTGCTTTCCTACAGATAGATATCAGACAGTACCTCATTATCAAGGCTCGGGGGTGGGAGGTATTAAGCTCCTGAGCATATCCGGTCTGTGCGCAATAGGTTGAGAATGTCGGCAGGTCTGGAGCGCTCCTTGCACCGAGTATCACGTTGCTCTGTGGCTGCTGCCACCATATCAAAGAACAAAGGTGTGTTTATGTCCACCTGACTGATTTAGTTTTTTATTCATGTCCCACCTCACTTTGCGGCTCCTTCAACTCATTCTCCTTCCTAGACCCCTTTGGTTTACTTTGGCATTTGTCTTCCACCTTATTGCACAAGGCTCTCGCAAGTTCGGGGCCCCCCTTCAAAATGTGCCTCGTATTCTCCCAAATGAGTTCTTCTTTCGTCTCCCCGAGCCATTAAAACAGTGGGAAGGGTTAATTGCTTGAAAGGCCTGCAGTCTTATTTCATCTGATTCCAGGAGGACCCCCATTTATTACCGAACCAGGCTGATGCAAATAAACTGCATGCCCTTGATGTTTTGTACACAGGACAAAATGGTACACTGTATTCAAGAATGCTCTGCGGTTTCCACCAGTTAGAACCTCCGCATGAGTGACAGGAGCATGTGCAGAAACCTGCACTAATCCCAAATGACCAAGCTGCCCACAGTATTGTCACCCCATGAAGGCTATTAGCGCCATAGCTGTGGCTCAGCTCCGGGTCGATTGTGGCTTTACTTAGCAGAAACATGAACAGGAGGGGGAGAAGGTTTGTGGGAGCTCGGAGGTCCAAAACAGAGGTGGCTTACCAAGGAAGTCTTTGTGAAAGAGCTACAGAAATACGTTTACTCTTTTAGGAACAGGTTCTCAAAATGGCGAGGAGTATCACTCGTCGTCAGCGGAACATTAAAAGCTGCACTCCAGATAACAAATTAATTCAGATGTTGTTTAATTAGGAACAGAAAAATGTACTGAGGCCTTCGATGAAAACCACTAGTGACCGTCAAACTGTATCTCTCAAGTCAAACGTGAAGCAAGCCTGCGTCAATGTGCAGCAGCTGCGTCTGGAACAACGGGAGGCAGCACGATATCCCGCCTGCTGGAGTCTTATCAGATGGACGCCAACTTGCCTCCGCTGTCACGTTTAATCATTCAAATGATCTTCAAAGTCTTTACTTGGAATTATTTCGCCCCCGCCCCCCCCTCCCATCTGTCTTTGGGATAGCACACATGCTAGCACTTTTTTGTCAGGGTGTTGTGTGTTTAGTTGAGCTCAGTAACGAAAAGACTTTTTTGATCATATAGCGTCCTTTGTCAGCGAGTCATAGCTGTGGTTCATTTGTGTATCCATTTCCATGTGGGTTTCATTCATCAATAGCAAAACACATCACGCGTAAGTGGCGTCGGGCAGGCGAGCGCGGTCAAACAAATGACCCCACGAGAGCCGTCGCCTGCGCTCCCACTGATTGAGCGTGAGAGGTGGCGTGTGGCATTCTTTATACAAGCCATGTTTAGGCGGAGGTGGCATATTGAAACACATTATGGATAAGCGGGATGGAAGGCAGGCTAGGGGGCGGTGGTGTCGCTAAATGCATTAAAGAGTCGGCGAGGACGCAGGAGTGCAGCGTTTCTAAACACATTATGGCGGGAGGGATGATGGCGGGCTTTAACGGTGTTGATGGGGAGTGGAGAGAGAGAGTCGGCACCGGGGGGGTCAAGAGAGTTTCTGTTTAATTTCAGTGAGGTGTGTGTGCTTTGTCTGCTCTGTGAGTGCTGACAGAGTTTTGACATGAGCTCAGCCTGCATACACAAGCTTACCACGGGGTTACGTCTCAATGGTACACATACTGTACATGCACACAGGCAAGAACTTTTAGATTTGTATATTGGGTCTCCAATAAAAGCCGCTCATTGGTGGACTGTGACCCTGCCAATAAAGACCGCCTTGAAAGATTAAGCTCAAACCCAGCAAAACACTTCAACACTTGTTCGCCGCTACTTCATCCTGGCACTGAGTCCAGCCCAATTAACCTTACAAGCAGAGACTTTTTCAAGCTTCCATCTCTGAGGCAGCAGGGGTACTTCCTCTTACCAACTGAATTCCTTTTTGCCCGACAACAGAAGTCGTGAGAGAAGGACTCCTTGCAGTCCTGTGGCCGTGCTCTGGTCGAATCTTCTCAATTTAACATCTTGACTTTGCATGGCTAATTAAGTCTTCATCCTTGACTATCTGTCTGACTTCTCCGGCAAGCGCCTTACCCGGCCGGGTCTTACATCCCCGTGGGGACCACTGGCCAGACGGATTGTTGTCCAGCTGGAATAGGATTAGCAGCGCGCCAGGGGCCCATGGCCCTCAGCCCCTGATCCTTTGTTTGAGTCTGAAGTGTTGAGTTGGATGGGGCCAAGCGCAGAGGATTGAGGTAATCCCCCCACCTCTTCGGGAGGATGGAACCCACCCACCCCCATACCCCAACCAAGAGTAAACCACAGAATGCTGCAGACCACCAACCACCATCAGAGCCACTGTTTACTCATCACACCACAGCAGGTACAGGGCTGAAGAGGGGGACCCCCTGCCCCCGACATGGGGCAGTGTGTGTTTTCCGACGGATAATTTCCACTCACCCTAATCAAAACATGTTGTCCCAAGTCAAGCTTAAATGACAGGAGGGTTTAACTACAGCTGGCAACAACCAGCCAGACCACTGACTTCTTGTTTGTTCCACCCAGGACTGTTAATTCATGTAAACAGTCAATTTTAACGATGATCCCTGTATTTCAAAGATGAATTGCGAAATTCAGTTAAAAGCTGAAAAAGTCTGTGTTGGTCGGTTATAAAAGAGCATGTAGACCTTGTTGTGTGTCTACTGTAGATGGCAGATGAATCGGAACAAAGGCATTCCTTCAAAGGACACGTCGTGTTTTGTCACGTCGTCATTTTTTCCCCGACAAATTGTTGTTTCAGGTAATCCTCCGTACAGAAGAGGAAAGACGTGTCGATCACAAATAGCTGAGCCGCCGAGGCAGAACTTGTCGAGTTTGCAATGTCCGACCACAAAAGAACACGCTTTGCGGTTTGTTTTAAGAGGCTCCACCCTTTTTAAAGGATTAGGGAAGCAAAAACAGCACAATTCTACCGACTCCTAAGGTAGTTCCTGCAAGATTTCTGCGTATTACAGCTTCATGAGGTGTGTGTTGTTTTTTGGACAAGCATTTCCTCTACTAATATTTGGGTTTTAAAATTGCACTGTCAGGCTTTTATGGTGTGACCCGACCTCTCCCACAGTGCACCTGTGTATCCGCCTCGAGCCAATAGCAACGGGCTGCCTCTCTTTCATCGTCGTGTGACAGAAGTGCACCAGATTAGAGCAGAATCCTGCCAAACACAACTAGGCTGAGCCCAGGGATAATCCAGAGCCCAAACATCAGAAGGGGAGCGGGCGGACAGCGCTTCATCTAGGGATGCGTCACTACTGTCCCACCTCGGTGACACAGGAAAAACCGGATGTGATGCTTGAGGTGACGGGGAACAACAGTGCCGTTAGCTCGGAAAAACCTGGGATGTTATCGGGGCCAACAACAGGCACTCCATTATCTCTTCACTTATTTCACTTCCATCCAGAAAGAAAACGCTCACCATTCGTACGTTGGTTGCGACCTGTCCCTTACCTAAACTATTCAATGTGGGAATCCTGAATGTTCTGGCTTAGTTCATATCCAACGAGTGGCCTCCACGCCTTGGCGGCACTGTACTGTATTCAGAGTGCGTCACATCATGAGCTTGAGTACGTGTGCAGCAAGCTTTTCCCGGGTTCTCACCAGCAGGACCAGAGGCTATTCATTTATCATCATCGTTTTCTTTTTTTATTTTCTTTTTTTAAAGCTGCACGTCTTGCATCAACTCCTTCAGATTCCAACATTGACGGGCCGAAGAAAAGGAGCCTCCAACTGGTTAGGAATGAGACTGATCCTTTGCCAAGCAGCCTTAGCATGGGGGAACATTGTTGTTGACGAGAGGGAACATTCATATTGAAGAGGATGCTTTCTTGCTAGAAATGAAGATAAAACCACCTGTTGAAAGCACACGGAATATACTATTTCTATAAAAATTCTACTCCTGGCCACAGCGCACTTTCATCTACTTTACAAGACTGTAAAGAGCAATAGAGTGTTTCATACGCCGTCGTGGCATCGGGTCACCGAACGCACGAATGGTTTCAAAATGAGTGTAAATGCAGTAGCCATGAGAACGATGGCGTCTGTGTTTGGGATTTAAGTTTTACTGTGCAATTCTTAAGTCTGCCAGCAAGCCCAGTGGCAAGGAGGTGCCATTTACGACGTGTTCTGCGTCTTAAGCCACGGCTACCCCTTTCTCCTCGGGTAAAAGTAGGGCATAAAAGCAAAGCACGCTACAGTTTCCATACGCAGTTGACTTCTAATTTGGTGCCTGGTTAATTTGCAAGAGACTTCTGAAAGTGAGCCCAGTTGAGGTTTCAAGGGCACCCGCAAAATTGTTCTGGTTTGAGTATTAAGAGTAACAGAATTAAAACCGCTTGCTACTGTTTATTGTACTGTGTCGTCTACAACCTATTGTACACATAATGAAAAATGCATGTACTGCGTTCCGTGTAACTTGCGTGCAATTCCCTGTCCGTTTTTTCCCAATACGTTAACCTGGATTTTAAATGTGAAGTAGGCACAATCCATTACAGGATGTCAAATTATTTGCCAAAAACATTGTTTGATCAGTCGAAATCTAAACTACGTATGCATTCAAGCTCAAACTATGTCATAAAGGTTTGTGAAAGAAGCTTATTAGCATTCCTTCTGGATCCCAGGGAAGAAACTGTCAAAAATTCGATATTTGGGTTGGCCTGAGACAAATGTTAAAGCCTTGGCAGAGGTCTGCACTCTGTTGGATGATCTTGCAACCTAACATTGTTGCTTGAGTTCCAAAACTCCCCCATGGTCCTAAACTCTTTTTTTTTTTGTTTTTGTTTACCGCGTGAAGACGACTTGATGGTGTTCCTCGCCAGCCAAGTGTAAAAGATAATTGGCCACCTCGCAGGTTTTAATGGAGCCGCTCTGATGGAGTCGTTTGCTCACACCACTTTGCATTTCATCACTCCCCGTCTGTCAATTATACTTGATTTACAAGGCGTCCGAGGGACAGCCAATGTGAAGCATCAATTTGTGCCGCGGCTGATTGCGCCGGAGTGAGGGGAGATGGCTGGCTATATCATTCATTAACACAGCAGAATGTCCTTCAATTATCCCGCGTCAAATTGAAGAGTGAGTCATCCGGATCATTAGTCATATCAGGAGCCACCTCGCTCAGGTGTAGTGTCAGAGTCGTGCAATGCGACATGGAGTTTTCGACTATTTTTCTTCTTACAGGCGGGAGTCATCGCTCATGAAGTTTGTGTTGACACAGATGGTTTGCATCCACCTTTGGGCCCCGCGTGAAGGCTTTAACAGACTGGAAAAGGAGAGCATGTGACTGTTCTTTTCTCTCTATTTGGGTTGCACGACTCGGGGTCTTAAAATTGACAGACAAAAGCCAGGCAAAGATGATAACGTGTTAATGAGCACCCCAAGGATAACAAACAGAAGGGGGTAATCACACTGTTAGAAAGGAACACGATGACAACGTTGAGCGCTATCTTTTTAAGGAGAGGAGGTGACGAACGGGCCCATGCAACGAAGTGTCTGCAGCTGCAAATCACGACGAGAATCCAAAGAGGTTTCCTCGCCAAAACGCATCCATAATCGAATCTTTCCAAGTCTTGGCTGCGACATGGCGGGGATGGCTGTCAATGTCTTCAAGGTGGATTCATCTTTTATCATTTGCAGCTGACCGGTATTGCTTGTATTTTGTATCGCAATGCAATACCGACGCATGCGGCGCTCACTTCCAATTTAATCCGACGCGTTGGCCCGCACACTCGAGGCACTCGGCCGTGACGAGAAACGATCGGCTTTCCATACGTCCGCGTTATCAGCTTTCTAAAGCGAATGGCCCTTGTGCAGGCGTCGGTTTGAGGAGACCTCCGCAGACTGGACAGGGGGCGACCATCGAAAACTGAAACTGATGTGCATCGTCTCAGCGGTGCAGCACACCTTCAGTGTACTTCGGACACAGCAGGTGGAATCCTCGAGCGCGCACGTGGCGATGGACGCAGATAAAAAGTACATTTCCTGCAAGGGGAAAATGGAAGAAGATACGAAGATTCACATGGCAAGAGCATCCACAGGATTAGTTCCATTGCTTCTCCGCCACCCCGTCAAATGCTCGCCATTCAAATACTTGAGCACTTTTCTTTTTCAAGCTCAGAGGTCCTTTTCACTCTGACGCTGGGTGGGTGGAGACGGGAGGCAATGGGTGAGGCCCATAAGCTCTTCAATTTGACTCTGAAGAGGGAATAATGAGCTTCTCCGCTGTTGTCTCGGCCTCGCTAAAGCGCCATTCGCAACCGCAATGTTCTGCATTGACACATACGTTGGTTTGTCACATGACTCTTGGATTAGTCTGCACCCCTGTTCTGTGAACGTTCCAATTGGTCCTTTCCGCATCAGTGGATGAGCCTCCTTTGCACTCGGACGACTTGGGAGTCTTTTATCTCACAGTTTGAAGTTGCTCAGTCACTCACTCAGTGCATCGTGTTGTGCTCATTAAAATATCGTCAGGAAAAATGGGGGAGGTTACCTACCACCTGGGAAAAATAGGCTTTTTATTGAACTGTATTTGACAATGTGAAATCTATCTCCTTGATGAAGCAACGAAGGTCAAGACAATTGCTTAGATTCTTTTTCCTAGTCACTGGTTGCCAGGCAGGAGTTCAAAGGGCTCAAGCACATCTGTGCCAAAGACCAATGGAAAGAAAAATTGGCTAAATGAAAAATACTAGACGCGGTTATTTAGATACTGTATATTCATTTCTGTATTGAATCAGTACTCTGTATGTAATCTATTTGTCAGTTATTATGTATGCATGTGTGGAATTGAGTCCTTCACCTCCACCAACATCAGAAACAAAAGTCTCAGCTGTAAGTCATCCAGCTTCATGAATCAGTGTTTTTTTTTTTTAACCGTCCAATTTCTCTCACATCCTGTAAACACTTCCCGATCACCACCGTCATCACGGACACGTGCGCCTGAGCCACAGCTCGGCAGGGGATGTCCAGCCCCAGATGACGGCTGGAAATGCGCTGAATAAATTCTCCACAACAACTTTCTCATCCTCGTCCCTTTAGTCGCTGCTCCGGATGTTTCACTGGACCAGCAATGTGCTTCCACTTTGATCTAGCATTCTAGTAGTGTTCCTTAGTGTATGTGGGAACGGGATGTGCGAAAAGCAGTGGTAAAGGAGATTATCGTGTGCATGACGGGGTTGTGTGACCTCAATTGTAAACTCGGCGGCTGACCTCTGAACTCTCCGGAAGCGATGAACCTTCCATTTCCCGCCGTTAGTTCTTATGGTGTACTGAAGAAATGTTATCAGAGGGCTCAGAGCCATATTTTTCCAGAAATTGTTTTGGTAACCTTGATATTTTTTTTTTTTTTTTTTTGCCTCTGCCATTATTGATTTTCCCCAAGCATCTGATTGGCTAAAACAGCCTTGCATTAAGGGGTTTTATCAGTACCACCTGTTGCTTTGGCGTACACTTTGTAGCCTTCAAATACACATTTCTTAAAATATTTTGGTTTACCATTACAAAGGCAAATGGCTTTATTGTTTCTGCATGCTTTTAGGCATTTAAAGATTACGTGCAAGCTGCGTCTGCAAGCGGAACTCTACCCTCGACTTAATGGAAATAAAATGAGGAATACATTATCAACCTGGAGTGAAGCTTTCGAATGCTTCCACACTGAAAATGTGTGGGTGTAACTGGTTGAGACATTGACTTTTTCAGAGTTATCATGATAATTGTTTGGCCAGATGTTCCTTTCCTCGTGTCTACAAGTTCAGGTAAATGTTTGATGAGCGCATGCGGCCGGTTCAGCCGCTGATGTATTAGGTGACGCATGCATACGTGCGGTGGAAAAAAAGTCCAGACTTGCATAATTATCTCCCGTCCTCCCTTGTCAGTCATAGTCGCTCATTTTGTTTGCCCATTCCGCCCCGTCGCTTGTTATCGATGGCGTAATTGGAGCCGGATACTTCCCGGTACCGCGCGTACCGGTGTCCGAGCCCATCGCTCGGGTCTTTCCCGCACCTCCTGACACAGACAGTTGCCTCGTGGCCTGAGTTGATCATAAATTCCACTGGTCTTCCTCTGGTCCTCCACCCAACCTTCCTGCTGTCTGTCCACCTTTGTCCTGGATGTGTCATTTGCTGAGTAAGAGGCTGCCATGTGACCCGCTGTCACCCAAATTGGGAAGTTTGTCGAGGGCGAGTGAGCAGGATGTGGCATAAAGGAAGCGGTGGACTGTTCGTACCTTGAACTTGATGAGGCGTTACGTCGTGTATGATATAAGTTGGGTGGGTTTCCGGCTGAATAGGTGGAAGGACAGCACGGGCGCGACGTTTCCGATACTTTCATGTAGTGTCTTGTTACCGTAATAATTTTTTCTGAGGCGACACCAAATGAAGACATATTGAGCGCATACAGATTTTGACACTCCTAATCCCACCCTGTCCACCACATCCTCATAAACAGGGTGTCTGGTGTCCTCTCCTATTTTTACCAGCGGGCGCTGAAAGCCTCTGGCCCTCGTCAATGGCCATCTCATTCCCCTCCGCCAGCGTCACGTCACCATTTATTAAGTCGTCATTACTCAGGCCCGCCTCGGCCCGCCTCAGGGTGTCTCAAATGGACGGGCGAGGATAGGTCGGCCTGTTGCCGCGCTTGCTAAAGGGCAAGCCCACTAAAGGCGTGTTGCGGCAGATCGATGCAGGTAGCCGGGCAGCCATTAGCCGGGCTAATGCGGACAGATAGGAGGGAGGCAGAGGTCGATGCATGAAGAGGACACTTTTATGTGTCTGTCTGCACATCTCCTTGTTTTGGGTAAACAGCCAAAAAGGCTCTTTGGGCTGAAAGGGTGATGAGATATGAGGGGGCGCTACCACGCTGGTGGAAACCAACATTACAAAGGGAAATGCTGAGAGACTTTGACAGCCTTAACTAAAACAGTTCGCATTTGTTACCAAATATCCTAGTTGGTGTTTTTGTTTTATTTTTGAAACTTCATCTTGAAGGAGCTTTGCACATTTTGCATCAGTCGTCACTTGGTCACTTGGAGTTTAAACAGCAATGGTACCGGTGGTAACGTGTTACTTTATCGATCCTATGGGAAATTCAAGTCGGAAACTCTTCACGACACTAAATGTTCGATTTCAGCAGTGGGCGGTGCCAGAACATGATGGTACCCTTATCAGGGGGCTCGGTCCTCCAGCGTTGTTTTCTTTAGACTTTCTCGAGGTGTGCCAGTTGACACATCAGCACCCGTGTTTATCAAAGCTTTTATCACCTCAACACTGCAAGCCAACCGTCCACTCCCACCACACGGGGGGGAAAGCAGGAGGTGCCCACACACACAAGCATACCCAACCACCTGCAGGGAGAACGGTGGGTTTTGATTTCGCTGACCTCCTGCACTCATGTGAATGACTTTCCCAGAGACCGTAGCGGAACCAGACTCAGCAGGTTGACGGCCAACTTGTGCTCACAAACCAGTGGAAAATATAATCATCACATTTGAAGAAACTGCTCATGTCGAGCCTTTCAATTCTTCTGCGGAGTACTTTTATATTGAAGAACAATTTTTCACAAGGTTTGCCCTTTTTCTTCTCTGCCTTTGCAGAGGTCCACGTGCATCTCTAAAAATAAATCCCTTTAAAAGAAAGCAGAAATGCTGAGCATGTAATGAGGGGGGAAAAAAACAAGGAAATGTGGGCAGATGACACACCGCGATTCATGTTAGTATTTCATCGTCGCTGTCAAGCTATCCCGCCCCCGTCGCTCTCTCTCCTATCTCTTGCTCAGCTCCCCTCCCCTAGCTCTCTCTCTCTCTCTCTCTCTCTCTCCGGCAGTCTGCTGGAGCTCCACGCCAGGATTAGAGGGTTGCCGCCAGTGTCTGCTCATAGAGAAAAAGACAGAAGACCGAAAACAAATTATACGGAATATAAGAAGGCCTTCACTTGACACATTTTGGCAGTTCATCTCATTCCCAAGTGTCCGGCATCTAATTGCTAAAACATCACCTGGGGGGTGGATTAGTCACCGCAGGGACTACCCTTCTGGACCTCCATACGGAGAGCCATGTGAGCTGACCCCCCATCTCACACTGCCCAACACTCTGAAGCTAAAGGGAGCACACCTTGGATTCTTCCCCCTCCCTGGATCCTCCACTTTCCGGACTCGCCAAGAGGGAGTCTCCAGGCTCGGCGCTCTGCCCGCTGGAGCCGCTTGTCTTGGGGCGCCGTTAGGGCTGTGAGTGCCCCCCTGGTCCGGAGGCCAGCCGGCAGCACTCCAGCGCCATGGATTACCTGTTTGGCTTTGCGGTGCTGCTGTGCGGGGCGGTGCGGCCGGGAAGTGGACTCGAGCCCAAGCACAATGTACCCAGGCTAAAGCTGTCATACAAGGGTAAGCCCATTTTGCTTTCACCCTCCAGTCTCCTGGGTAATGTGGGACCTGGGCAGAGCAAGGCTCGTTCGTCTCGTTTCTCTCTTTCTATTTTTTGCTCACAAGGATTTTTTTTCTCCTCTAGTTTTGCATGGCTATTTAAGTCGCCGGTTGCCTCCAAAAGCATCTCCCATTAACTTCTCTGTTACTTTGCTTAGAATTTGCCATTCATGTTACAAATGCCCAGATGGGTTCCATATGCCCGAGGTAGATCGCTTGCCTGAAGTTAAATGTATATATTGGCCCCTGTCCCCGCTGTGCAGCCTTGTTGAGTGCCCTGGACTGCCAGTAGAGCCTCTGTTTTAATGGCTTATGTCCCAAAATCTACCCTCAAAATAGGGTTGGTGAGGGGGGGCTTCAGTTTTGACACAGAGCCTTTCTTTAAACTTTAAGCTGTGTCTGAAATGTAACCAGAGTTTTGAATAAATATGTTGACAGGAGTTTGATTTTGAATGTTGAGTGGACGCACAAGGCAAACGGGTCATTCCCTCCTGCTGTGGAATTTTGAAGTGCGAGCGCCACTTCTTCCGAGCCTGTCGCCTCTTCCCTCCCGCTAAATCGGACTCTTTCTAATAGCAAACTTTTCCTCTTCGCTTGGAATAATAACATTGTCTGCATTCTTTCGGGAGGTTAGGAGGGAGGCTGATGTGGTTCTCGCCCGAAAATCCAAATCCAAATGATCCAAAGTGGCCGCCATCGACAGTGTGGTCTCTTTATTTTAGTCTCCCTCGTAAAACGTTCCCTTGGAAAATGTATGATCAATCGCCCTCAATTTGCAAGTGACAACAGGACTTTGTGGTGGATGGTTCCCTTGTGTGCTCTACTGCACAGACCAAATTGGTCCCTCGGATAATTTGACTCTTGTTTCGAAATATATTTAGAAATCTCGTGAAGGGGGTAAATGTGATGTTTACCAGTCTAATTGATGTTCTATCTTTGGCTGACTTGTTTGCTGTAACTTATGTTTAGCGGCCTGCTCTATGACATGTTTCATCCTTCCGACGAAGCCCAGGTTGTAATTTTAGCGTGATATATTTCCCATTATCGCAGTTTGTGTCCACTCTTACCCTGCGCCTGGCCCCGATTCTCAGCCTTTTGGCGTGGACAGAGACGAGACGGCGACTTTTATAGAGTTGAAATAATCGCGGGTGGTGCAAAGTGGACGTTGGCCAAAGTTGAATTCTGTGCGGCTTGATTGGAAGAGAAGGACGACAGTAGCGGTGATACGTTTCGGACTGTATAGCTGTACACGAGGCGTTACCTGGGCAACCGAAGCCTGGAAAGCTGACGTACGGATGGCTTCATGCGTGCATCTCGGAGGACGCAAATAAATCTGCCAGGACTCACCTGATCCGAGTTAGACCTCCCCTGGGTGCCGTAGTGGAGGCCGGCCTGCAGGCGTGATGGGAAAAATGTCCTCCCTCCCTTGGTCATCTGTGTGAAGAGTGCTAGAATGGTTCCCTGACAGCTACTCAAGAGAAATCGACTGTCATCCAGTATCTGTATGAAGTGCAGGAGTGATGAATAAGAGAGCACAACCTCTTTGTTTACATGCGATGGGACACTGCACCCTTCCCGGGACTTGCTCGCGTATTTTTTTTTTTAGCAAGACCAAAATGTGTCCGGTCTTATAATTAGACACCTGGTTGCGTGTGCGTGTGTATCCGCCGACACATCTGTCGCTGATTGTGTGCGTCGCCACTCGCGTTGTGTCTCGGGCCCGCCAGGTCTCTCAAGGCGCTTTTGATGCCTGTCACGGGACTGGAGGGAGGGTTGCGGGCAAGAATTGGCAGCAAGACGGCCACAGACGGAAGGGAGGCTGGCCGTGGAGTGAGGTGTCACTCATCCCCTCTCCCAGGATAGTAATTAAGTCAAATAAACGACAAGGAAGAATCCTCTCGAGCGCAACGACCACACGGGTGCTGAGTGACGCCTCGCCGCGGTGGACAGAACAAGCGGGGCCTGTGATTTTGGGACTGTCAAATAAACAAGCCGGCACACGAAGCAGCTTCCTCAGAGGGGAGAGCCGGCCGACGACACCCTTCCAGTGAGAGTCGGGCGGGCGACGTCTCTGATTTAGCTCGAGCGGAAATGACACGGCGGCGAGCGGGCAATTGGCAGCACAGAATGGCCCACAGATAAAATGAGCTCTCGCGGGACAGCTGGTGTGGCAAGTGCAGAGTGAATGATTTCCCAGAGGGGCCAGTTGGGACGTTGAGCAAAAAATGGCCCGGCTTCTCAGAGGGGATGATTGCGGGAGTTAATGATTTTCTCTCCTTGTGGATCAAGTACTTTTACTTCTGCTGACAAGTGCACAAGGGAAACGAAAGGAGAGAGCCGAATCCAAGCGGAGATGGTCTTGGGGATAGTAAACATAATGGTGGGCTTCCTGCTGTAATTAGTGACAGGTAGTGAGGACGCACAGTGGAATGGAAAGGCGGTGAACCAACTGTAACAACATAAGTCACCTCGACGTGCTTATTCTTGTTCAGAAAAATGTGCAGCATGTGGAAGCAGCCTAGTGACAACAGAATTGATGCGCTTCTCCAACTGTGGGAACCTCACTCCATCCGCTAGCTCTGCGGGATCTACAGCGAGCTTTTTAAGGCTGGAAATCGTCTCGTTTGCTTCCTGTTTGGAAAGGTGGATCATTACTTTCTATCGGTGACTTCTCGTTGCGCTCCGCCGCCTCTACTAGCACAATGCTTTGCTCCCAGGGTTCCAAAGCACTCGTGCATTCCTCAACACAATGACCGCACAAGCCTCTCACACTGCGAGCTGCCAGCGGGAGGAACACTGACCCCTATAGGTCAAGCAGTGCATCTGTGCGTGATAGACAAGCAAAGAGTTGACCCCCTTTTGATCCCAAGCCTAGAATGCTTTCAGAACCTGATCATTTCTGTCATCTTGGGTAATTATGGACTCCGCCGCAAAGTAAAGAAGGCTGGGAATCTGGATCGGACTTCCAGCACTCCAAATAGACTCTCGGTGTGGAACCGCATTCGCTGCAGTCTGGCCTCCATAATAAGCCGTTTTCTAGGATTGTGTCCTCGTCGGCCCCAAAAGAGTCTGCCGTACGTTTTGGGACGTCGGCTAATCGGCGAGCATCTTCTGTCTGTCTCGTCCGTACACCCTGCCCGTGCCGGATGCGGATAATTACAAGGTGTTCTCCGTACTCGCCCACTTGGGAGACGCCGGCCTCCGTCTCGCTCCTCTCGGCAAACCTCCTCTTCTGCACAAACCACAATACCGCCGACTTAAAGTACAATCTTTAAGCGTGTTTTGGATTCTTTCTCCTTGATATGCTTGACTGTCATCTCGAGCGACCCTCAATTTTACACATTCCATGACACCAAACCCATGTTTTGCCGCAGCTTCTTTTTTTTCTTTTTTTTTTTTTGCTAAGCCCAAATATATCACATGGTCGCCCTCTGATTCACTTGTGTATTTGGTCAGCATGCGCACACACCCTATGTGCCACACATTCTACAATAATCTACTGGCAATGACTGAGAGAAGCAATGGGGAATCCAATGGAAGCGCGTCATTTGGAAAATGCAAAGTGTTTTATTTCAGTCTCGGGGAATGCCTCGTATATCTTAATTCATTCATGGCACCTAGCTATTATTTGATGTCTGAAAATGAACATGATCCCATGAGAATTTACTGGGAAATCAAGTTCATCCCAAAATGTCGACTCAATATTGTCAGCATTTCTATCCGTACAAAAATCCTACGATTGGTTTGAGGGGAAGGGTAAAAGCATAGAATTCAAGTAACTTGGAAAAAAAAAAAACATTAACAAAAACTCAACATAATCCCATGAGAATTTAGTCGGAAATCATACAAAAAAATGTGATTTTTATGAAAGGAAAACAGAAAATAAAACCTTTTGGGTAATCCTATAAGTATGTCAGTTATTTTGTGCGTGCAACTGTTGTTAACGTGCCCTAGAAATAAAGATGAATTGAGTAAAATCGAATCAATTGATGTACAAAAATCCTACTGCTGGTATACAAATAATCATAATGGCATAGTATTTGTATTTTCTTTATGAAGTCATTCAAATTACAATTGCTAGCTTTCTGCGCTAATTCCTACTAAATCCTACAGACGCTAGAACAACCCAATGAAAGGATAAATGTGTTAAATAAATTAGCAGTCGGTAATCCGCTCCGCGTGGCATCAACTGCAAATATGTCATGAAACCTCTGCATACGATATATCAGAGTAGCATTCTGTGGTTGCCCTTTAGCCTGGTGATATTGTTGTGGTCCTTTACAAACAAAGTTTGTTTCGAATGTTTGAATGACGGCGATTTGCATGTGACCTCGCCGGTCTCCGCGACGATATCCCGCAGAATGATACGCTCGGCCGACTACTGGAAGAAATGATCCACCGCGGTGCTGTCTTTGCATCTGCCGTGAGGGGCTTAGGTTACAGGCGAGGTGCCGATTTGCTGAATGGGTGCTGCCACCTGCTAAGTCTCGTCAGTCGCAGAGGAGAGGTGGGCGCACCGCTCGATCCCAGCAGAATCGGGTTACAAATTAGTCAACGACGGACTGATGGACAACACGCGGACACATGGTTGATTGGAGGACAAATCTCGGACTCCTTTTTTGTGGCGAATACTCGGTTTTATCATCAAACTTTGATGCCTCGCTATGCCCACATTAGATGGCTTAGGCAAAAAAATAAAAATAATAATAATAATAATAATTGCAATTTGGTGTCACCCATGTGTCTTGGATCTCTGCTTCCAATTGGGACTCATTTGGGCGAATTGAGCCCCTAAAATGGCTGTTGCAAACCAAAATGGCTGACTTTCTGTACATATTCGGGCGTTGGTTGTTGAGACTTTTTCGTGCATCGTGCCATGATCGATGGCTCCACCAAATGTTGTCTCGCCCAGTGAAAGTGGCGTCAGGGGCTGATACACTTACGAGCCCGGCAATTTGATTAGAAAGGCTCCTTTTTTTACTTCCGGTTGAATTTCGGCCTTGGGTCCTTGAGACTTTTGTGTGTCCTGTCAATGATAGATGAGTCCACCAAATTTCGTGTTGTTTAGTGCAACAAATATCAAGAGAATTTTATTTGATTTTGTTTCCTTTTGACTTCTAACAAAGTGTGAGGCCTGCAGTTTGATCTGAAAGGCTTCTTTAAACCCAAAAACGTCTGTTGAATTTTGGGCATAGGTCCTTGAGACTTTTTCGTGCAACCTGTCATGATAGTCATGTCCACCCAATTTTACGTCAATCAGCGGAACTGGTGTCGGGGGGCAGGCAGATTTTCCGAATTTTTGTTTGTTGCCCTCCAACTTTCTCGCTTTGCTTTGAACAGTCTCTCTCGTGTTTTTCCAGGCTGAATTAATTAGCGGCTGTTGCTATTTTGTCTCACCGGGCGCCCTGCGCCATTGTGTTTGCCGTCCACACTTTGCCCCGGCGCTCTCCGCAGCCTCGCCTCATTAGTCTGGAAGAAAATGTCAGCGGCGACACAGAGCAGACACACGTGACCGCGCGCGTATGTAACCGCAGCGTCCGCTTTCGATTCATCTGCAGAGCAGCTCCACGCCACGCCGGCATTTGCATACAAACCCCATCTGTGTGTGTGTGTGTGTGTGTGTGTTAAATGAGAAGCAGAGAGCGTCGCATGAACATTGAGCGGTGTGCACGTATGGGCTCATTGCGGCGGGCGCCATCGGGCCTCCAGCCTGTCTGTGGTCAACGCGCTCGCTGTGGTCCCGCCGCGCAGTGACAGGAGGAGACGCACTAATCAAATGCTTCCATAGTCAACCGCTATTTAGAACGTGTGTGTGCGTGCGTGCGTGCGTGCGTTTTTCTGCTACCCTCGTGTTAAATTGTCTCTCGTTTTTGCCTCATTCGTCCATATTTGGCATAAACTAATGCTCGGTACCGTGTAATACAGGATAAACCCAGTGGAAAACATTTTGCTGCTTGCTCGATACACAGCTTTGTGTCCACGGTGGTGTTCCTCATGTTTTGGCCGTCCCATTCATGGTTATGAGAGTGGACTAAATATTAGGGACACCTCTCAACACACATTAAAAAAAATGTTCAAGAAAAAAAAAAAAATATATATATATATATATATATATATATATATATCATAAATTTAAATATTGAATTAAGAATAAAATGTAACTCGGTTATAATACAGTGGGAGAAAAATTTGAATAATAAAGTGAATGATCACAGTCAGGTAAAATAAAAGTAATGCGGTGATAAATAAAATGGTAAAAAAGCAAAATACAATTGAAAGTAATATAGTGAAAACTAAAAAGTCAAATAAAAACAGAATAAACAAGTATGCAAAAAGGAGAAAATATGTAAAAGAAAATAGAAATATATGAATATAAAATAAAATAAATTATTCAAAGTAACACAGTGATTAATAAAACTGTGAAAAAGAAAATAGTATGACTAAAGTATTATTCAAAGAACTGTACAAGTAGTAAAGTGAGATCAAAATGTAAACAGTAAAGGGGAAAATACGTAAGTAATACAAATAAAATAAAAAATATATCTAAAATAAAAGCTAATTGTAAAGAGAGAAAATAAACAATGCCGTGAAAAATGTAAAAGGAAAATAAAAAGTAATACAGTGAAAAAGCAAATGTGACGAAAGATGACGTAAAAAGTTTTATTCTGAGCGAAATTATTATTTGCATCAAACAAATTAATTTGATCACAACCAAAAGATCAACATCACTTCCTCGGTGTGGGTGCGAGAGAAAATTCATTTACTGTGTGTTAAAAAATGTATTTACACCTTGTTAAATACTGCATTGTAACCAATACGTTGCAAATACACACATTTCTGACTGCGTGTGTGCAAACTCACGTGATCCACGCGACGCCAAGAGCCGAATGTTTCACTTGCCGCGTCTCGTCCTCGCGCGGCGGCGGCGTCGAGCCTCGCTTGACGTCGGACACACACTCGAGCTGCTCCCAAAGCTCACCTCGGAAAGTCCAACGCGCCAGAAGTACGAGGACGAGAGTCGCGCGCAGGCCGTCGTCTTTGTACCTGGCGCCTGGTTGTGTTGTTCCCTGCGTCGCCACGGCAACCGGCCCACACCTGCTACTGTGCTCTCGCCGGGAAGGAGCGAGGAGAACTTTGTGTGGATATCCTTGAGCTTAGGATAATATTTGAACACATTGCGGAGCGCCGGGCACATTTTCCATACCTCTTTCTTTCTTTTATTTTATTTTATGCTTTTCCCGCCTCCCCGCACCTGCGTTTTGAGGCCGGCGCCTCGGAGAACTCACAGCGAGAAGAAAAGGAAAGAAAGGGCGGCGTTCCGAGGCGGACGTTCGAAGACGCCAAACAAAACGCACAAGATGGGCACGTCTTTGCTTTTCTAAAGGTCGAATCGCGCTTGGAGGACGTCGACTCCCTTTTTTCCATCCTCATCGGGTTTTGTCAAGTACATACTGTCCATAATGAGGCCCTCTACGGGGATGCGGTGCAATGTCGTCGGCCTAATTGCAGAATTGCCCGAGTCATTTTTGAATGTTCGCCGAAAAAAAAAAGGAAAAAACACTCCAAATACAACAAACGAGAACGGTCGACTTGCCTCGTTGCAACCTTTGTGGTTATTATTATATATTCAAAGAACATGCAAAAGGGTTATTTTCGGAAAAATAATTTCAGAAAAGGATGACAAATTGAAATGTTAAGGCATTCGTTCTAAACTAGAAAAAAAAATGTATGTATTGCAACACATATTGTGCAATAAAGTTGTCATTTCAAAATATATAAAGAGAATTAGTACAGATGAAAACTTTATTTTATGTTAGTCCAATTGAGAAAAGAAAAAGAGTAAAATGATAACATAGGGCCTGAAAAATGAGCAGAAAAAGTTCTTACATGAATAATTGTGTCGTCATATGAGAGAGAAAATATATTGAATATTAAGTAGCATGTAAAGTCTGAATATAATGATAAAAGTATTAAACTCGAGTCCTAATTTCAAGGCAAAAAAACATTATTCCAAATGCAGTACGAGCATTTTGAAAATATTACAATGCAGCTGCAATTTCCAAAAATGGGGAAAAAAGGAATGTACACACACATGCAGTGTGTACATTGTGTTGTGTGTGTGAGCATACGTGAGGTGATGCTTTCGATGTTAACGTGAAGGTGTTGCATTAACCATCTGTTGAATCGCACTCCGCCATTGCGCGCACCCGCCGCTTCGCCGTCATTAGCGCGCGGCGTGCAGGCGTCGACGCCTGTTTGACAAATGGAGGGGCCTCCGCACAAAATGTCAATTCATTGTTTCCTCTTCAGCAAGGTGTGTGTGTGTGTGTGAGTGTGTGTGTGTGTGCGCATGTGTTTTGAGAATACAACAATGGAACAATAACACTGTGGTTCACAATGAATGTCAACCATGTGTGTGTTTTGCTGCAGCTTTTGTGGTTTTTTTATTTTGTTTTTTTGCAACACACTACAGTACGTCCGTCATAATATCTCAGTCAGATGGCAAATATAGGTGACACACACACTTAAACACTATATAGGTGAGTGTGTGACCCCAAATGTTTGTGCTGCGTAAGCAAAAAAAAAAAACGAGGAGGAAGTGTGTGCGTCTGTCGTGTTGTAAACACGCACACGAGCATGTGAGCGTTTTCTTCTGTTGAGGAAGTTTGGTGTGCGCGCCGTCCAAGCGAGCGTGTCCGTGTTTAGGTCGGAGGTCGCCCCACTTCCCTCCAACGCGCGCGCGCGCAAACAGGTGCGCGCGCACACACACACACACACACACACGAGATCCCAGCCATGATAAAGCGCTTAGGTTTTTTTTGTGTGTTTCTGTCGATGTGCGTTGTCGTTTTCAGTGTATCCAACTGGTTTCTACTATTTTGACTGCCTCAAACCGCAATAGGAACACAATCACAACTTGTATAGCGTCACAATGTTAGCGATAGCATGGAAATCTCATAGGATGGAAGCGACGTTTTGCCGATTTGTGCTGCTCGACGTGCGTTTCAACAGATCGAACTGCTGCTTTAGCATCTTAGCACAAATGAGAATAATGTGGCAAAGTGGTGCTGTAAGAATAAAATGCACGCGGCTACACGCAGGTGTGCGAGGTTGCCCACATAGTTCTTAACGTGACCGCCGTTTTACAGCAAAGCATCTTCCTGTTCACATTCTTTTGACCAATCCAATAGAATGTAAAGAATTAAACAGTGCATCATGATAGGTCAATGGGCATCGTGCTGCTACCTCTGTCATGTGCGCCTTGGCCACCAGAGGGCAGTATAATACAGACACGTATGTGCGCAAAGAGAAAAATGCTCAGTAAGCTGCAGTGATATTAAGTAATAAAAAGCCATTTGTGCTTGCATGTCTTTTTTTTTTTTAAATTATTAATCACAAAATTTGGACTCAAGTGTTCTCGTTTGTTGGGTGGTGATCACATGTGCCGCTCCCACTCCCACTTCCACTTCCCAGCGTGAAACCCAAGACGACCTCCTCGGTTTCTGTTGACTGGAAATGGCATTTTCTTACACTCCTCTCTCCGACTCATTTCCTGTGTGCGTGTGCGTCATTGACCACGGCGTCCTTCAGCTGAGTGTCGGTGTGCATGGAATGTCCATTGTGGGAGCAAAAGCCGCAAACACACACACGCGCGCGAGCCCACACGCATACGCTTAAGCCATCTGCGGTCGAGTACAAAGCCTCACACACACACACACGAGCTGCGAGCACCTTTCCGGGGTGATGCACCTCCTCCATCTTCCCCCACGGTCGTCTTCTCGGTCGTTTGGTGTAATGTGGCCGCAGATGTCGGAGCGAGTGGGCGCAGATGGCTCCGACAGCGGCCCGACGATCACGTGGCCGTCGGCCGGATAAAACCGCGTGTGGAAATACGTGTGTGTGTGTGTGTTCTCCCATACGTGACGCGGAGCGTGATGGATGATGTTTAGCCGCAGAATGAAACGCACGTGCAAGTGAGGCGCGACCACGCCATTTGATTTATTCCGCCAAGCTCAAGTTTGGGATTTTTACATTTCACAGCACACCAGATGTCGTTACCACCCAGACAACTTGCAAAGAGTAACAAAAGAAAGATCCGACCGGATTTCATTTTGGGCACTTGCAGATCCACCTATTCGTGGGTTTCACAATTCATTTTCGAATTTAAAAAAAAAAAAATGTTTTTTCCTTTTTCTTTTTTTGGGTGGGGGTTTGTTTCCCCCAATGCAATTATAATGGGCAACAATTACCGCTATCCGCAGAGTTTCACTGTTTGCTGTGTCGCTATCCCCTGCAAACAGTGGGGTGTCCGCTGCATTATGATGATCATGATCTGTTAAAAACATGTCAATCATAATTTGTATATATTTATCTATTTTGCTTTTTATCCACAATACAGACATTCCACGTTTCTTAGTGACGTCCTGTGAAAAACATGTACAGTAGCCCGCGATTTGTATTCATTTGTTCATTTTTATCATAAAAAAAAGAATAAAAAAAAAAAAAAAGTGATTTTTCTGTTTTGTGTGTGTGTGTGTTTAAAAAACATGGAAATGCATGTATTAAGCCACAAAAGTTTTAAAACTCCGTCTAAAATAATACAATCTGTACATCATTTATTCTATAACATGTACAAGTTGATAGCAATACATAATGCCACAAGCTGCCAAGTATTATTATCCCGGTTGAAATTAGGGCCGTATTTGAAGGAGCGCTTTCTGAAGCGTATGAGCATACACGCGTGACATGAACGGACAGAATGAGTTATGAAGTCGATTAAAAAGTGCTGGCGCTTCATCCCGCGCATCCATTCCTCTTTTGGCGCCTGAAATCGGCCAGCCTCGCCCTTTTAAATGTTAATTGAATGCTATGTAATAAGGTCGTGTCACACCGGGCTGCGCGTGCGGCACGCTGCTTTGTCTTCATTTACATAATACTGTTTATACACACACACACACATATATGTATATATATATATATACACAAGGATTGTTGATGAATTATTCAACCAATCACACAGATGAACACACGGAACCCTGATTGGGACGTGCTGTGATGTTCACGCCGGATGTTGCACGCATACCTGTCAGCTGTGCGTGTGCGCGCGTGTAATAAAACATGACACACAACAGGACCACTCGTGATTGACGGCTAATATTTATGTTCCCCCCCCCCCCCCACCCCCCTCCACTTCGGGGCTAGAAAAGCGGCATGTAAAATGTCCGCCCGCTTCCGTGTTGTTTCCAGAGATGTTGGAGTCCAGCAACCTGGCGAGCTTCTCGGGGCTGGCCGACAGCTCCGGCTACGACACCTTCCTGCTGGACGAGGAGCGGGGCAGGCTGCTGGTGGGCGCCGAGGACCACGTCTTCTCCTTCGACCTGGTCAACATCAACAGAGACCACAAACAGGTAGCCGAGGCGCAGTCGACACGGTACTGTGTGTGTGCACTCGGAGTTTGGCCACCGAGGGGCTGCAAGGTCTAATTCTATTAGCCCACCTGCTCCAAGTTAACAGTCTTTTTATCTTATTTAAGCCACTGGAGTAGATGAGAGCGCTTTGTTTGTTTTTGCCTGCAGGCTGCACACTGATGAACAGAGGAACGTTCCCGTTCTAGTTGTCGTCAGTGCGGCATTCCAATTTACAAGCGGCGATTAAGCCGGTCCAGACATTTGCAATGCAGATTCCCAACTCAGCTGATGGCCAGGATACGGGGCCTGAAAATAGACTGCAAGAATGTTTTCTTCACGGCGTGTTAACAACACAGGCCCCATAAATGCCAAAGGCACAAATGTATCAAAGGCCAGACTCACGGATAAACATGGAGACGGTCACAGCTCCTCAAGGAAGCCGCAGCAAGATTACTTGTTCTTCACAGAGGATAAATAATATATGCCTATGAGTACTGTATTGTAGTGTTTGCGGTTGATATTTTGATACCAGGATTCCATACAACTCTGCCTTTATTTGAATTTAATCAGTAATTTAGTTCTCTCAGCATTCACCCCACGGACGCAAATAGATACGCTACGCCGACATGCTACGGCGCGTGCTAACTATCGCCCGTTTCCGTAAGTAAATAAGGAGGCCGCTAACGTCTCACTCGCGGCCTGTTTATAATCTGTCTGTTTATAATTCATGTGCGCACATATGGATTTGCCAAGCGGACCATTTGAATGCATTATTCATACTTTAGTGTATCGTCTGTTCCGAGGCGCTCGCCCGCCCGCCCGCCCGCCCGACTCTTCTCACGTCAGACGACAGCAAAGTGCATCCATATGTTACGCTACGGTAAAGAAACGTTCATTAGAACCATACGTCCTGTGCGCACACAGACGGCGTGCGTTAAGAGAGACTGCTGAGGTCAGACGGAAAAGAAACCCGGCTCAGATTGAACTCCCAAATTTTGCTTGAATTATACAAACGTGACTCACGGCGTTCCTGTTTCATGAAACATTCAAACGCTCCCTCCTTCCTTCCCTCCCTGTCTTGTCTCTCCTTTTCCCCCCCCCCTCCACTTTGGGCACCGAGTGACTTGGTGCACTTTGTCATTCGCTCAGATCACGTGGCCCGCCACCCCCTCCAAGCGGGACGAGTGCAAGTGGGCAGGGAAAGACCTCGGGGTAAGTTGTCTTTTTGCTTTTTTTGTTTTCTTTTCTTTTCTTTTATGTGGACCACAATGATACGTCTGCTCCACTGGACACAACATTAGGGACACATGCACACCATAATTACATCTCTTACAAGAGCTGCAACAAAATGACACCTTTCCAAAGATGCTCACAGTCGGTCTTGTTCATAATTGTGGTGGGTTTCGAAAAGACACCCAAAAACAATCAACGCTCTCTCGCGATGCAATTATACATAAACTGTAGTCCAGACAATTCATATTAGATTGTGCAGGTGTACCAATAAAGTGTCCAGTGAGTATGTTTTGAAACAAAAAAAAAGTATGTCGTATGTGTTGTGGGTAATTCTTTTTATTTTAATTGAAAAAATAATAATAATACTACTAATAAAGAGGCCAGTAAGTGTAATTTGGTGGGAAATTATATATTTTTTTTAGGGGAGGTGGGGGGAGACAAATAACGATGTGGCCTGTGAGTGTATGTTTTGGAGAATGCTTTTATTTTTATTTTTATTAAAAATAAAAATAATCGCACAAATAATAAAGGGGCCAATGAGTGTATTTCTGTTGAAAAAAATATGTATTTAAGAAATATTAAAATAACAAATGAAATGACCAGTGAGTGTACGTTTAGGAAACATTATTTGATCTTAAAAATACATTTCAATATTTGAAACAAATAATAAAGCCCCCAGTGAGTGAGTCTGAGTTTTATTTTGACTCTCAATAATAATAAAAGTCATAAAAAAGGTGCCATTGAGACCGTTTTGGATTTGCCTAAGTCATATTTGAATGCACAAAAGCACAACGTTTGGTAAACATAAACTTGTATTTATTTTATTTATTTTTTGGGATATTGTGACCGCAAGTTAAAAAGGACTTGGGCAGTTTTGCTCTTAGTTTAACGATATCTTTTCATGTTTATTATGTGTATGCATTAACCAAACCCCGGTCAAAGAATGTATTTATAGTCCGAGTCATGAAAGCATTTTTTGGGGTGTTTAATCTTGAAGTAATTACATACGTCTTCTCCGTGTATTGTGCATGCGCGTATAATTCCCACAAGTGAATATTTCAAAGTACCACAGCCAAACAGATGTTGTTTGTCAGCATTTGAATGACAAGAGGACGCTGCGCACATTCACTCCCACTCAGCTGATTTATTGCTTTTGTTTGAGAGTATTTATACATGTATGCATGTTTCATGTGGGAGTGTGTTATTTCACTCGCAACTTTGACCAACACATTTGCTGGCTTTGTTTGTGTCGTGTGTTTGGATATAGCTCCTCTTAATTTCACGCCTGGATCGCGCGTCGTCCGCCGTTTCTTTGTGCTTCGAAAGCTCGTGTCGCTGGGGGGGCGGCGGCGGCACCTTTGCGGCCCCTGCGCCGTCGAGGCGTTTGCGTGCCGCGGCGGCGAAATGTTTACCCTTGAGAGGCAGCCAGCGGGAGCAGATGGAGCGGAACGCACCAGGCCTCCGTCGGGACAATACTCCCGACGTTCACGCTTTTCCAAAAACAATCCTCCACCGGCGCAAATTTACAGCAGCCTGCGGTTCGCACGGAACAGCTGCGGAAAATTGAGTCGGCTCATCCCAATATATACAAAAGGATTTCCTTTAATGGGACGTTTTCGTATACAGTTGGATTGGAAATTCTCAATGGAAACTTTCATCGTTGTTTCACTTCTAAATTGTGTACAGATCAGGTTTTGAGTCACGTTTTAGCCTAGTTGAGTGGAAAATAAGTTACAAATGATTGCATAAAAACAAACTTTGATGCGAGTGCATTCAAGTTTTTGCCATTTTCCTCTTAGCTTATCTCTGATACCCTTTTGGAAAAAAAAGCCAAATGACTTTTTATTCATGACATAAAAATACGAGTGCCAAGTTGTCGTCTGGCCTTGTGTTGTCCATTTTGTTCATTTTTTGACAAATGTCCCAAGCATATTTTCTTTTCTTTTTTATTTCAATTACAATTATTAAGTTATTTCGTAAAAAAAAAAAAAAAAATGAAGTGTATGAATTCTTCCTATTTATATACTAATTTCAATTTGCAATTTCATTTAGTTCGTTTAGTATTTTATGAAAAAAAAAGAAAACTAGGGGAGTTTGCGAAGGCCGAACTGCAAATATGTGGGCGTCCAGTGTAATTACAAGCAACTAGTTGAATTCCATTTTTTCCCCGTTTTAATTGACTTTTTTAAAAAAAAAATGTTTGAAGGCAAACTCCCATTTGAATAAGTTCCCATGAATAGTTTGAGTATTAATGTCTGTGTCAGCATTCACATTCAGGGTCCGTCTGCAGCTCCGTCTCAAAGATGTTCAACTTTCCTCCAAATTGACTCATTTACGGCGTCCGCCGACGGCACCGCGGCCTCCCACATCGCTAATAAGTTCAACCCGAAGACAGCCGTGTCAAATTTTAAGAGGGGTCGACCGGGGGGAGGTTTGATGTCTAAACGACGGCGTGAGAATGAATGTCGAGCGCAGTAGGAAACACACAGGGTAAAGTCATTAAGTGGCAGCGTATCGACTGCAGGTATACGCGGGGAGGAGGTCAGCCCCAATTCATCAAGCGAGAACTCAGCAACGGTCCTCTGGGAGGGCTGGCCGAACGTTTAGCGCGCTAGGTCGGTCGTAAAAATGCCAAGAAAGTCTTATCTCGCGGTGGAACAAAAGTTTGTGTTTTTTCTTTTTCTTTCATTCCTACATCTGTACTTTGACGTGTGGCTCGTCCCCATTTAGCGTTGTAGCAAAACGACGAGAGAGAACCGGCCGTACGAAAGCAGTCTGTTCATCGGAAAGCTTCCCGTCAAATGTTCGTACTTTATTGACAAGAATAATTGATGGCATACGAGCTCTGGCGACCACTCAGTCAGTTCAAAGACACGCGAGCTGGCAAAGGGAATGCTAACACATGAGAACACATTTTGTCCATCAAAAAAAGCATTCCTGTTGCTTCCAAACATTTCGACGGACTCTCGTCAAACCTTCACACTTGGTTTACAAGAAGTTGCCCACACGACGGCAAACGACCGTTAGCAATTGGAATTTTGTAGGTAAAAGGCGATAAAATGGGGAATGCCAACCTAATTCTGTCCAATGCTAACACATTCGGAACCCTCAGGAAGTTGGCGCTTTACAGGAATTTGTGTCATGTACGAAGATAAACGACCGTTGTTGAACTGTGGCGAGCACCCTGTTAGCGTTGTAACGAAAAGGAAAACGATAAAAAGTAGCCTAGTTCTGGCCAATGCTAACAGTTGCCGTTCAAAGCATTTTAGCAAGAATTGGTGCTGGATATAAAGATAAACCGTGATTAAAAAAAACAAAAAACAGGGACTGCTAGCCTAGTTCTGTCCAACACTAACATAAAAACGATTGTGTCTCCACACGTTGCCCCCGATTGGCTTCTCCGTAGTTTAAACAAACGGGCCTGTGGTCAGATTGTTACCATTAGGGAGACTGTTGCTAGCGTTCACGCTACGCTGAGGGGGCCGTCTCTCTGAATTTAAATGACAGATGTTGTGTTTGCATGAACGAGGGCAAATGAGTCCCACTTCAATGTCTTCAACACATGTGCCCAAATCGACTCCATTAATAAACTTCCTCAAACGACATTCCCCCCGATTAGCATGACGCTAAACGGCCTCGCACTGTTGGAAATGTCTCCATGCGCCTTTGCGCCAAGCCAAATACCCCCAGCTAACTTCCAACACGTGGAACGTTCCTGACCTCAGGTGGATTTGCCTGATTTCTCTCACAGGTGGGATTTGCTGAAAAGGGAGCGGTATTATTTCTTTCCGTCTTGGAAAGTCCTCCCGTTTTGAATGGAATCCCACCCGAGTGTGTTCCAGGCCTCCCCCTGTTCTATATTGCTGAAGGCTCCATTTTGTAATACCACGTTTGTCTCAATTAGCCCGCATATAGTTTTCATAGGGGATCACATTTTACGACTTACGCATGTGAATGTTTGCCTTTTCCAGAAAGAGTGTTCAAACTTCATCCGCGTGCTCCAACCCTACAACCAGACCCACCTGTTTGTCTGCGGCACCGGAGCCTTCCATCCCATCTGCGCTTACCTGGAAATGGGCAAGAAAGCCGAGGTAATGCGTTAGAATGCAAGAGAACAGACGCACGCATGCTGCACAAGCTGCGGTGTATGCAACGGTAACTATCAGCAGGTTGTTTAGGGACTTTTTGATCCTTCCCACCAACAGGACAACATCTTCCGACTCGCCTCAGATTTTGAGAACGGTCGCGGGAAAAGCCCCTACGACCCCAAGATGCTCTCGGTGTCGCTCCTGATCGGTGAGTCGGGCTTTGGGCACGTGAATATCGCAAAACGGCCACGTTCCGAGTGACATCTCTTTTTTTCCTCGCCAGACGGGGAGCTCTATTCGGGCACGTCGGCCGACTTCATGGGGCGGGACTTTGCCATTTTCCGAACGCTGGGGGCTCACCATCCCATCAGGACGGAGCAGCACGACTCCAGGTGGCTCAACGGTAAGCAAACTGGAAATCGAATCCGGCATCAGAAGGCTTATCGGGCGCTATCTCTCAGCGTCACGTAAGAGAACCTTTCCCTCGAGCCGCGCCATCCCCCCCCGCCCCCCGCCCCCTCATCCTTTTGCTTTCCCACACTGCTAATCCACTCTCAGCTGTTTTCCTGTTGTGGAGTCAAATTCCACTTCTTCTTCACCGCCTTCAACCATCATACGTACCAGAAGCCTCCGCACTGCTGATGACATCTTGTCTTGACGTTAATCCCTCCTCCATCTTTCACCTTGTAATGGTGGGGATTACGAAAATTGGGGATATTCTACTTGGCATTTATCAACGAGGGGTTCGCATGTCACAAAGGGGGAACGTATCGGTGAGAAAATAGCGATATGGATAATCAAAGAGGTCCGGTTTATGCCTTTATGGACCTTGCCCTGTGCACCCGAGAAACATAGCTTTCCCACAAACTCAGAAGCACACAACAAGATGTTAAAAAGGTCATGTTGCAGTGTGAAACTTCCCTCTCTGCAGGCAGTCATGGGCCTTCAGTCTGTAATCACGCGCAGCGAACTGTGCGACCTGCGTCTGTCATTTATGAAAGTGTGGATTTAATGGCGCGTATTCGCGACGGGGGCGTGTGAGGTGTTGATTCATCGCAGAGGTCTCGCACCTGCCTCCGACGTGGGCTTATAAATCCCCCGTCCCACTTTAAGGGTCCGGCGCTCTCCCGCCTGCCTTTTTTCACAGCTCGTCTGAATCCCTGAGCGGCGTAACATGGCACCGCTTGTTTCACTCCAGCGTGCGACGCCTTTTTTTCCCCTCGCTGCTTACGAGCGGAAATCTCCCACCCTGGGCTTTGATTTCCTCCCGCTCTTAAAAGCTAAAGTACACGGTGCAATCAGAACCACGTGTCTCTTGAGTGGATGCGCGGGTTAGCTGGGATTTGGCGTGCGGGATCACTTTCAGAGGTGTAAAATGGAGGTGAAATGTGTCCCTGCAACAGAGGTGTCTTTGTTTGACTCGTTGAATTGTCTTGAATGGCTCCTTTGTTCACTTTTTCCACGTTTAGACCCGAGGTTCGTCGGCGTTCACTTGGTCCCGGAGAGCGACAATCCCGAGGACGACAAGATCTTCCTGTTCTTCAAAGAGAACGCCATGGACGGCGAGCACACGGGCAAGGCCACCATCGCCCGGATAGGACAACTGTGTAAGGTAACAAAACCAAGCCACGACGGCGGGACTCTGCCCGTTGCTTAACCCTGATATGCTGTTCATTTTCCATGACCTGGGCGATGAATATACCCATGATAATTGTCGTTATCAAATGATCAACTGCAGATCTTTTCAAAATGTATTACTAGCCTGTCTGACATGAATAAACCAATGATTAGTGTTTCAGAGAAAGGGGAAAGTGATTTACACTGCAGTTTCAAAAAAAAACATATTTATGGCATGTACACATGACCAGTTTCATGATTCCCAACAGTTTCCATGATGTAACACACATTGGTAAATGTAGAATCCATTTTAGTAGACACGGGTCCAACTTGATCAGAATCAGAATCATCTTTATTTGCCAAGTATGTCCAAAAAAAAAAACACACAAGGAATTTGTCTCCGGTAGTTGGAGCCGCTCTACTACGACACTTTTAAAACATAAAGACATTGACAAAAAAACAAAAAAAAAACAGTCACTGAGCAATAAAGGGTTGCTAGTTATTTGGTAATGCCGATACATTTTTTATTTATTTATTTATTTGACAATTGTGCAAAAAGATGCAGAGTCCTCTAGCACTTAAGAGCAGTTCGAATGACTAATATAGCAATGACCATTGTGCAAAGGGCGCCGAGACTTCACGGAGTGTATGCAGTTGAAAGTGACGAGTAGCAAGATCATCTGGGACAATGTTGATTGTGCAAATGTTGCAGATACTCTTCAATCAGTGTGCAAATGGTGCAGATGCCACTCTGGTACGAGTGGCCAGTATTGGTCAGCAACAGATATGCAAATAGCGCAGCGTGGCGAGACTACTACAGTGAGTGCACAAGTATGTATAATTGGTCCGACAGAAATGTGACAACAAACTCAAGACAAAAAAAAAAATTGGCAGCATGTTGCAATGGAACTGTAGGTTAGGTGTTTAAGAAGTTGATTGCAAGAGGGAAGAAGCTGTTGGAATGTCTGCTAGCTCTAGTTTGCATTGATCGGTAGCACCTGGGGAAGGAGCTGGAAGAGCCGGTGACCGGGATGTGGACGGTCGGAGAGGAGTTTGCACGCTCTTGTCTTAGTTCTGGCAGCGTGCAAGTCCTCAAGGGTCAGTAGGGGGGTACCGACAATCTTTTCAGCAGTTTTGATTGTCCGTTGCAGTCGGAGTTTGTCCTTTTTTTGTAGCAGCACCAAACCAGACTGTGATGGGAAGAACACAGGACTGATTCGATGACTGCTGTGTAGAAGTGCCACAGCAGCTCCCGTGGCACGCCGCGCTTCCTCAGAAGCTGCAGGAAGCACATCCTCAGCTGGGCCTTTTTGAGGACGGAGTTGATGTCAATGGCCCACTTCAGGTCCTGAGAGACCGTAATTCCCAGAAACTTGAAGGTCGCAGCTGTACAAAAGAAGACAATTTTTAAATAGTTTTTTTCGGTGTAATTTGCCTCACATCAGTAACATTCATCCAATTTCAGGGTGAAAAAAAAAAGACATTTTGGGTATTGCAGTCCAAATGGATCAAATAGTATTCATCATCTGAGTCTTCGCTTACAGAACGACATGGGAGGCCACCGCAGCCTGGTCAACAAGTGGACCACCTTCCTCAAGGCCCGGCTCATGTGTTCCGTGCCGGGTGTCAACGGCATCGACACGCACTTCGATGAGCTGCGTGAGTTTCCCGCGCTCTTAAGCTTGACCAAAAAGGCTCTCAAAGATGTTGTTTACATATCCTCGTTTTTGCCTTTTTCAGAGGACGTTTTCCTGATGAGCTCCAAAGACCCCAAGAATCCGCTTATCTACGCCGTTTTCACCACGTCCAGGTACGCCATAATCCAGATCTCCTCTTCTACGTGTCGAAACCTCGATCCACACCTAACACCCCAAAAATATCCCATTACAGTGTGATTTGAATACCTAGAACTTCTATTGTATATTTCAAACTGAGAGTCGCTCGTCCTGTGTGATGTTTGTTTTTTGGATGAGTTGCTAGGCGAACAGTAGGAGCTTGACATTTGCTTGACAAATGATTTCCTTCCAAAGGATTTTCCTGTTCTGTCTTTATTTCACATCCTTTTATTGTTATTTTAAGACCAATGCTCCTCACCCGTCCCGTAATCTGGATGTCCTGGTTTACCTGCGGCCCATCAGGATGTACACAAAGAAGTGAATGGCCCAGCTGGGCGCACTTATCGTGATGATAACTCATTTGCATATGGAGGAAACAAGGAGTCCAGTCCAAACACTTCACCATCAATCACCGCTAATGATACAATGAGTCTCAATGGAACAACAGAGGCTTTTATCAATTTTCTGACTTGTGTTTGAGTCGAGAGGTCAAGCCACACACACACACGCACGCACACGCACGCAGAAGCGCACATTAAATTCAATTACGAGGCATTGGGGAGTACAAGAGACTTAATTGGTTTTCTAGGCGGCCAGTTTTCAGAGCTGAATAGAGCACAGCTTCTTTTAATATGGCTGCTAAATGGGGTGCCGCCATTGACAAATCAATGTTTGATTGACTCTGTGTGTGCGTAAGATGGAATTTCTGCACAAACAGATGTTCCTCTCAGGCAAAGACGCCACAGCGTCCTTTCCGTTAATTGAATTTCCTTTTAATCACCACTTCGGAGCGCTCGTCCATTCATCTTCCGCGCTTTGCCGACTCGACACGCGCTGGCTCGCATAATTAGTCCAACGCATTTTTGAGACAAAAGAGCGGCACTGAAAGGTTTGCATTCCCGCCATCTGGCATACAATTTGATGGCTGAATGGGTCGTGACTGTGCCACATCCACAGGAATAGCCCACTTTTGGAATATTCCGATTCCAAAGGACGGCGCTTCTTGGATAACCTCGGACGGATCGTAAATTCGCAAGGAGTGCTTCCACTTTCTTTTCATAAGATTGACTGATCTCACAAGTTTCTGGAGCAAGTGGAACCCACCGCAGTGACTCCCAGGGATGATCTGGAAAGCAAAGTTCCAGGCCAGAATTCCAGTCCAAAAAAAATCAATCAATCTGGAAGCAATCAGAGACGTTCCGATCCCTCGCCGCTGTACTCACCCGCTCGTTTTGTCTTCTCTCCCCGCCGCCCCGCAGCAACATCTTCAAAGGCTCGGCGGTGTGCATGTACAACATGGCCGACATCCGCAGGGTGTTCCTGGGCCCCTACGCCCACAGAGACGGACCCACATACCAGTGGGTGCCCTTCCAGGGCAGGGTGCCCTACCCCCGACCCGGAACCGTGAGTGTCCTGTCAACTGGAATGTGAAGGGGGAAAAAAAACAAACACATTTTGTATATGAAGAGACAATGGCAGAGCCTTGTATGTCATCGTACAACTTAAAAAAATTCAATATCTTTTTGATGTTGAAATTGTTCAAATTGTACTCTGTTTAACTTTGAATGCACACTGATAATTATTCAAATTTCAGTGTTAAATGTGATTAGCAGCAACAAAAGCACTAAAACTCCCCAAAGTTATCGAAAAATGGACGTTTTTGTTGGCATCTGGCCTGCACTCATCGTCTTCCTGCGTCTTGCCCTCAGTGCCCGAGCAAGACGTTCGGGGGCTTCGACTCTACCAAAGACCTCCCGGACGACGTGATCACATTCGCGCGGGGCCACCCGGCCATGTACAACCCGGTGCACCCCATCGGCGGGCGCCCCATCATGGTGCGCACCGACGTGGACTACCAGTTCTCCCAGCTGGTGGTGGACCGCGTGGAGGCCGAGGACGGCCAGTACGACGTCATGTTCATCGGCACGGGTACGACGTCCTCGTAGCTACCGCGTCTGAATGAAGAGTGCTGATTAACCCAATGGGGATGACAGTATTTTATATTGGTATGATTATTTCTCTTGCAGATGTCGGCACTGTGCTCAAGGTGGTGACCATCCCCAGGGAGAGTTGGCATGACCTGGAGGAGGTGGTCTTGGAGGAAATGACCGTCTTCAGGGTAGGATTTCTAAATTACAATTTGGATTATGAAGCTGCGTAAATGCAATGATACATCTGTTTTTGTTTCATTTCAGGAGCCAACCACCATCACCGCCATGGAGCTTTCAACCAAGCAGGTAAGATTGACGGAATTTCCTGTTGCATAGAAAAAAAGCAAAAAAATGAATCAATCAGAATTTATTATGTACCTAGTTTATGATATGGGTTCCTTTGGCTGAATTCGGTTGAATTACGACACTTGGTACTGGCCAAAAATGAAAGCTTTGAAGCAAAAGGCTGACTAGGAAAAAAAAATCAGCCCCCCAACACCCGTGTCAAAGATCAACGTGAAATTGGGTGGACATGTCTGTAATAACAAGACGCATGGAAACATGCACGGGGGGGGGGGGGGGGGCATTCCTCCCAATCACCCCCTTCCAGGTCTCACTGTCATTGCCCACGTGAGCATTGAAGTCCCCTACCCTCTCGTACACCGGGGTGAACCCCAACGTACAGGCGCCAAGTCGGGGGGCAATAAATATACCCACACCTGCTCCGCGCCGCTCACCGTGGGCAACTCCAGAATGGAAGAGAGTCCAAACCCTCCCGAGAGGACTGGTACCAGAGCCCAAGCCGTGTGTGGAGGCGAGCCCGGCTACATCTAGTCGGAACCTCTCGACCTCGCACGCCAGCTCGGGCTCCTTCCCTGTCAGAGAGGTGATATTCCACGTCCCTCGAGCCAGCTTCTGTAGCCGGGGATCGGATCGTCAAGGTCCCCGCCTTCGGCCACCGCCTCGCTCACACTGCACCCGAGCCCATATGGCCCCTCCCACAAGTGGTGAGCCCATGGGAGGTCTCAAGAACCCATGCGCGAAATTGAACAAGAAGTCAGCTGTTTTGGTTGGAAGCAGCCATTTAGAGCCAATTTCACGGCTTTGACAAACTCCAATTCATGAGTATTCCAAACATTTATATTCCAATAAGTACCAGAAATCTGATGAAAAATTCTTAATGAATCCATTCTAAACACTTAAACACGTGTTTTTCTCCTCCTCCCCATAGCAACAGCTGTACCTGGGCTCGTCACTGGGCGTGTCACAGATGTCCCTGCACCGCTGCGAGGTTTACGGGAAGGCCTGCGCCGAGTGCTGCCTGGCCCGGGACCCGTACTGCGCCTGGGACGGCACAGAGTGCTCCAGATACTTCCCCACCGCCAAGAGGTACCAGACCGCCTCGCTTTTGACACCACACCTGGGAGTTATCAGTACAACAAGAAAACAAAAAAAAGTATTTTACAAATACAAAGCACGGCCGGAACATGACATGTCATTAGGTGTTGGGACATTGCGCAGGAACATCCCTACACGGCAAATTACAATGAGAAGCAGATGGGGCCAAGGAAGAGACAACGCGTGCAATTGCGGGGGTCCCACCCCTGCAGCCCCCCTCAAATGTTCTACTTTACATGGACCTTTTGGGCTCTGAAGTACAATAATTATCTCTGTGGGGACATGCAGTCGTACCCCTTTTTCTGAGCAGCTCTCTTTTATTTCCCTCACCTTTGGCTCACCCTGCCTTTCAATTTTTTTTACGAGCAACAGGAACAGTGCGGTAAAAGCTTGACGATGACATTTCTCGCTATTGTCGTTAAAAAGAAAAAGAGACGACTTTCATGGAAGTGGCTCATCAGAGGCCACTGAAGGTTTACGGTCATTAAATTCAGCCCCCATTTCACACAAGTGGTTTAGCAGAGGAGGGACAAAAATGACACTTTGGTTGAGATCTTGCATTTGGTAACATTGTCCACTAGAGGCCAAATGGCAGCAGTGCAGGATTCAAGGCTGACATCGCTTTGTGTGTTCACAGGCGCACCAGACGGCAGGACATCAGGAATGGAGACCCGCTTTCGCAGTGCTCGGACCTTCAGCATCACGGTTTGTGTGGAAAACACACACACACACACACACTTTGGTGTTCCTCCTGGTCTAACGTTTGCGCTCCCTTCAGATGACGTTGACGGCCTGGGTGGCGGCGTGGAGGACCGCGCGGTCTACGGTGTCGAGAACAGCAGCATGTTCCTGGAGTGCAGCCCCAAGTCTCAGCGGGCGCTCGTCTACTGGCAGCTGCAAACGCCCGGCGGCGAACGCAAGCACGAGGTGCGCGCACGACACGGTCGATAACTTTCAACCGTTTGTGTTCATTTCTCACTGCTCCTGTGGTGTCTTCCTCAGGTCAAGATGGACGACCGGATTCTGAGTACGGACCAGGGCCTGTTGATCCGAAGTCTGTCTCAGTCCGACACGGGCGTGTACTACTGCCAGGCGGTGGAGCACGGCTTCATCCAGCCTCTGATGCGCCTCAGTTTGCAGGTCATCCCCACCCACAGGCTGGGCGACATCATCCCGGGGCCGCCCGGCTCCGGGGCGACCCCCGCGGGCAAGCAGCGCGTGTGGTACCGGGATTTCCTGTCCCTGCTAGATCACCCGGACCTCAACAGCGTGGAGGAGTTCTGCGACCGCGTTTGGAAGAAGGAGCGCAAGCCCAAGAAGGTGAAGGCGCCCGATGCCAACGGCCAGGCTAGCCCGCCGCCGCGGCCCAAAACTTTGGCTCTGAATGCGCAAAAGCTTCAGGCCGGCCCACCGCAGGGCAAAGCTTGGCTCCAGCCCGGAGCCGAGGGGACTAACCAGAAAAGTCGACCCAACTTGGGCATGCTGAGCGTCCAGACGCCCAAGAACCAACCCAAACCACAGCAGAGCGGTCCGAAGGGGCAGGGCGCGGGCGCCCAGCACGCCGCCAAGTGGCGACGTGTGCAGGACAACAAGAAGGGACGCAACAGGAGAACCCATGAGCTGCAAAGACCCCCGAGGAGCATTTGAGAAGGGTGGGGGACACACACACACACACACACACACACCAAAAGAAGCACAAAGACGAGCACATACACAAGCACACACACACACACACACATTCTGTAGATTGTGTCACCAGTGTAGGATTCAGTGACCTCTTCATATACACGCGCACACACCCATCAAGAAATGCACACATGAGCTGTGAATATTAGCAGCGGGAAAGCTAAGTGTAAAAACGTGTGAGGACGTGGCCGGTCGCCATGGATACGGCCCGACGGACACTTGCGCCTCCTTGTACATACATAAGCTAGTCCACACTAAAAGCGGGATTCAAGACGGGAAGACGGCGGACGATTCCGGAAGCGACAAAGAAGCACATTCTCCGCAGGACTCGAGCATGTGATCTCCACGGAATGAAACAAACTTTGTTTTGCTTTTGAAAGGAGCAAAGAACTTTCCATGTCGCCATTAAAGCATCACATGCAGTGGCAAGCATCGTGCATGTTGTTGTCCATCCATGTGTTAAATAAGCTGCTCAGTTTGGAAGCTTTGTTTTTGTTTTTACAGCCTACCTGAAACAATTTCTTTTTCTATAAGCCACACAACATGGCTGTGGCGACGTCATCGCTCCCTCTGTGTAACTTATTACATCTGCAACACACACACACACACACACACATTGTTTAGTGTACATATATACGACAACCTTCTCTCTGTGTGTATATACAGTACAGGAAACACCATGTGATCTTTATTTATTGCTCGTTTTGTGAAAGGGTTGCATTTATTTTTTTATATTATGCTATGTGGGGAGGGGGGGGGGCTCGTCGGTATGTTGGGGAAAATTAATAAAATCTTTGCACCAACTGGCTGGAATTATGTCATGGAATAATTTTCAGAGCAGATAGAAATACAGAATCTATAATAAGGCCTAGCGACAATAAACAAATGTTTGTTTTATTTTCAGTACTTTAGTTGGGGTTTTTTTTCCCCCCAACATCTTTGCGCATCATTCATTTACATGTAAAATAATCCCCCCTTAAGAAAAGCAGTTCTAGCTGTGAATCTCTGTAAGAAATAGTGCAGACAAATGTCCAGTTCGCCCGACGAGAAGACATGATTGCATGTGAATGCTGCCTACAATACATTGCATCTTTTTTACTGTCTCAGTGTTTTTGTGTGACAGCTACACTTCCCTTCAAACGTCAACAATAATGTTGTTAAGTAACAACGACAAGGCATTATGAGCTGCCCCACCCCCCAAGGAAGAACAACAACAAAAAGTCCCGATTGAGTTTTCAGTTTGAACACTGAAAGAGACTGCAGCTGCTGTAACACAATTCTTTATGGCATGCATTCGGTTGTCTAAATAAACATCTCTGTTACAAACAATTCAATGTCTCTCATATTTCTGCCATACTTTAATATGATGCATGTTTATGACCTAGCGTGGACGGAATTTGTAATTTTTTTTTTTTTTAGGGTGGACTGTCTTGCAATGAGACAGTGCTAAAAAGGTCTCGACAGAGAATTGCTATGGAATGCCGCCCCCTTGTGGCTACATGGAGCAGCTACAGCCTGCTGGTCCAAGGACGAGGTCTCTTAAAGAAGTATTTGTAGCTAACTGAGACAAATACGATTCAATAAAATACATTTCAGGTTCCGGTGAGTTCAATCCTCACTTTATACGCTATTTATATTCATAAATGCATTCATAAAGGCCATCCCAGAAAAGGCTATCCCAGGATAGTCGGGTGGTTTACGACAATACTCGGAGGACTGAGACTCTTCAGGAGGACTGAGTTAGAAACCCTCTCGCTGCTCTGTTTATAGTTCTGCACCGATCGTCTCAGGTTTTTCGGTCTTCGTGCAGTGTTACGATCTTATTTATTTGTTTTTTTGTGATCCTCTTTGTTAAATAAAGTTTTTGAAAAAAAAAAAACACCGGATGACGTCGTCAGCGGAAACCAATTTAAGATGCAACTAATGACTAATTGCTTGATGGGGGGTTTGTTTCCTGCAGCAAGCTGAGCGACGGCATTGCGTCGCCCTCATCCGCCTGCAGTCGTCGTACTAACACCAACTCAAATGTTTGCACTCTTCAGAGGTGGGAAGTAACCTACTGCACTCAAGTCGACTTTTCAGGGATCTGTATTTATTTTTGTGGCGACTTTTTAGTTTTACTCCTCACTCCTTTTTAAACATAAATATCTGTACTATCTACGTTTTTATAAAATGAGCTCGTTACTTTGAAAACCTCTAAAGTTAGAGACGACCCGACGTACAAAAGCAGGACGTCGAAAAAACGGAAACCGGAAAAGAGCGAGTCGAGCGCTGTGAACATAGACATTATAGATACTTTGAGCCGCGTGTCTATGGCGTCGCTAAGGTAGTGGGGGCAAGATATTTGCGTAGTGCATGTTGCTAAGCTAGTGGGGGCAAAGTGTTTGCTGGTGCAGGAAACATGGCGTCATGATCAACTTGCTGTCAAACATGCTGAGAGATGACGTCAGCTGCGAACAAGCTCAGGCTATACGTTTGAGCGCTCACCTGCTTTTTCTTTTCTTCCCCAGTACCAGCCCCGAGGAGGAGAACAACCCAGGCCACCAAGATCCTGTACCTGCTGAACAAGAGAAGAACATGAACATGCAGCGACAAGGAGACAGTCCATGTCATCCAACTTGTAAGCTGCTTTTTTTGTTTTGTTTCTGTTTGCTTTTTGGTGTGATGTCTGCCACTGAACATCTACTCTGCAAAACAAATAAAAGCCTGACTATAACGAGAGCACATTTTGCCTGAACTCTTTATTCTGGTTCTTTAACATAACCCTTACAGGAGGAAGCTGGCACAGTAATGACAATTTTAAACTCGGCGAGGGTGCAGTAAAATTTATTGCACAGAAATGCTTGGTTTTTTTGTTTTTTTACAATTTGACCCCATTTTAGGAATAAATGTTCACAAACTGAATGACAGACAGGCTGTACATGGAAGGTGATTCTTTACCAATCTTAAAATATAAAATTAAATATTTTTTTTCTTAAAAGCCACGTTAAAAAATATTTAAGTTATTCCTAATTGTTTTTATTTTTTTGTTAAACATAGAAAAATATAAACTAAGCAAAAAAAATCCCGAAATAAGTTTTTTAAATATTTTTTTTCGAAATCACCCTGTCCACAATGTCAAGTTAAAGCATGTTCAGAAGCTTTGAATGATGTTCTTGTGTCAGCGTTGTGCAGTACAAGAAGCAGAAGTCAAAGCACACCTCCTCAAGCGCACGATATGGCGTCCTCTGCATTAAAACGGTAAACACACCTGTCCAAAAGCAGGTTGTCATCGTTGCGCAGAGCCGTCCACGTGTCCCACAACTTTGCGTCAAAACCGCCCTGATCCTGTCATTAAAAAAAAAAGCTTTTTTTTTTTTTTGTTTGCATAATGTCACTTTGCATGAAAATAAAATCAATGCAATTATAAATATAGGTAATACTCGACTTAAGTTTTACTATTAAATTTTTTTTTTTTAAAGTTGCATATTTTTAGATGAAATTGGAAATATGAGAAAAAATAAATGAGTTTGAGATTAGTTGAGAATACAGTTGTATAGTTGAGATTAAAGTCGGAATATTACGTGGAAAAAAAAAGTTGCGAAATCAGTCATGACTACAAAATTTAAGTAGCAATACGAGAATCGTGGTATATTTAGTTATATAGGAAAATAAAATGTTCTACTTTGGGGATAAAACGTTTTTAACTTTCAAGATTGTTTCCAATATGATGAAAATAGATTAAAGATTAAAGTAAAATAGTCATGTAAAAAACTTTTTCACTGGAAAAATAATAGTAACAGTAGTTTTATATATATATATATATATTTTTTTTTTTTACATGATTTTGTGTCAGTCTTTCTAGTGTTCCGTTTTTTTTAAGTTTCAACTTCCCTTTTTCGGCAAGTTTCGAGGCTGTGAGATGCGAGTAGCGCCCTCTGCTGTTCACCATAAAATTTGGACTAATTTCCATCTCCAGCACATTTTCAAGTGACATATCTGATATCACTGCGTTTCCACAGAATGCATGAAACAACGCGCATGTGCAGATGCCCAAATTCCACATAAAAGAAACAAGTGACCACACAGAAGTATTGTAAACAATTACAAATAAATGATACGAATATTAAATCATATAGAGTTTAGTTGAAATGGGCTTTTTTTTTTTTTACAAAGGTAAAACAAAGTTGAAACCCAGCAACGGAACACTGAAAAAAAAGGCGCACATGAAGGGCCAATCTGAAGACTTACATTACGAAACTCATATAGTATAACAGTATTTTTGTAGTCTGTATTTTTTCTATGCAATCTCCTTTACCACCAATACTTTCTTTTATGTCAATACAGCTTTTTATGCAATGCCAAATGTCATTTTCAATCCCAAAACATAATACTGCTCCAAACAGGTGTACCTCTTTTTGTTTTTAATGTGGAGGAACATGCTAAATAAAATACAATGTTTTTTTTTTGCCCAAATAGAAATCTACATTTTGAAGAGCATGCAAGTGCTAACGTGGAAAAGCGGGGCATGTCGCGATTTGTGGCACCTCTTCACAGGGCAGGTGCTGTTCGACTTGGAGACAACACTCTGTTCTTCTGAACTGCATGCTTCTGCTTGTGCCTGGAGAGTACACAAAACAACATTCAAGTTAGTGTCCTTGGTTTCTTTCCCCCATGACATCTGTATCATGACGGTGGTACTTTGATCGTTGTTGTTATATTTCCTGGTACCTGGTGTAAAACATTTGAGAACCACTGAATTAGAGGAAGTGAATGATGTAAATATGCTTCTTGCTTGTGCAATGTGACATTTTTAACACCTTTGAGTCATGAAATGTGAATATTCACGAGAAGACCTTATGACGGCTAGGAAAACAGCTATACAAATGCATGTGCCAAATGTGCACAATACTCAGTTTTGGGGGAACGTTCAGTTCAGTTCAGTTTATTTTTGAAAGGGGACAATGCAATTTCATAAAACACATGAAGTACACATGGTTAAAAAAGCCAGAATTAGCCAGAAGGCTAGTTTTCATCTGTAGTCCCCTGGCCATGATGTAAAAAAGCAACGTTTGCGACATTGTTCGTATAAAAAAAAAAAAAAAAAAGAAATTACTATTTGTAACGTATCTTTGAGTATATAATAATAATAAAATGCACGTATTTAATAGAAATTATTAATCTAAAATTGTATTTAATAGAAATGAATAATAATAATATGAACCCGATGTGTCTGGTACAAATTTTGTTTTTCAACGACAACATTTACGTTTTCTTCATTTGAAAAAAGTAATACGTGGGTTTATCACTCTACTGGTAAGCAAAAAAACCCTCTTATTTTAACGTCTTATTGGGTCGTTATTGATTTAGTCAATTTCCAAGTTCCGTTCCGAGTTTGTTGACTTCCGTGGCGTTTAGCTAACGTTAGCAATTATCTACCGTTAGCAACCGCGGTGGTGTTAGGCAGCTACATAGTTTGATTAAAGATAGCGTTCATGCCCACATTATTTGTTTTACCTCCGCTTTTCCACCGCTAAATAAAGGCAAAAACGGTGATGTTTAATCTGTTATTTGCACTTCCTACCGTTAGTCGGCAGCAACGAATGGAGCTCCGCGTCACACCTGGCGTCCTTGCTACGTTGCCATTAGAAACAGCTGTGTCCCGATTCCTCACCTGCGAAGTGAGATAACTTAACGTTTGATTTTTAGCCCTTAAGTACGTGAATGCGTGTGCAAATGTAATTTTATTTCCGCTTTAATTTGCACGGTAAAAAGTAAAACAAATAAAATAATAATAATTTTAAAAAGCGTTATTTTATACGGTGTGTTAGTGCCGCCGACCAGATGGTGGCGGTAGCGACTTCAACAGAATATACGGCATAGAAGAAGACAATGTCTGTAATTTTGCTGAAAATGTAATTCCAAATTTCACTCCAAATTGTACTTTATTTCATTGTTGTTGAATTTGGCTAAATTAGCTCATTTATACACGTTTATTTATTTTATTTATTTGTAAATACGGGTATGATTTGGTTTGTGATTGAGGTCAGTGTTGCGCATGCGCGACAATTCAGTCTAAACCAACAAGTGGTACATTTCCTTGAAAGATAAAAATAGCCACAATCCCCCACCACTTATGTTATTGCTGGGTGTGTGTGCTGGAACGATTCAAGTGGCGCAATCAGGTGGATTTCGGCATTAAATAAACTGTTCTTGCTGCCATGGCAACCGTCCTTGAATGCTGCTCTCCATGAGCCTGTTTCCTACAACAGTAAAGACAATATTGCATTAAACCCTCACCAATACTAAACATTATTATCTTTTTAAAGGTGAATTCCTCCGGGGCATCGGGGGTCTCCAAGGTCCGGACATTATAAGCCGACATGCTGCTGACGTCACAAGTCGTCCAATCTGTAAGTGATGCTCCTCATTAGGAGCCCTGCAGGTGAGTGGCAGATGCTGCCATGGCAACCAATGGGGCTGGGTAAAATGAGATTTCAGTCAAGACTAAAGGTTTTCTTTATGCACCCCTCTCGATTGTATTGTCATTTTGTAATATTAATAGACTGTTAAAAGTCATATTATTGCTCTAAAGTTCCATATTATGGATCCCTCCCGTGACACGACTTCCAATAAGGTCCAGCAATTCTAATTTCAGAGCATTATTCATTGAGAAAGAAAACATGCATTTTTTTAGAAGATTGATGGATAGATACAAAAATTGTGAATTCAATACATTTTGGAATTTGTCAATAATATTCGATTAAATAAGAAAAAGAGATAAGAACGTCCTTGTTGGAATTTTTTGGAATTACTCACCGAGAAAATTAGGGAAATGTTTTTAAAAAGTCTTCAAAATGTGATGGGTTTTTTTCCCCCTAAAATTGAATTAATTAAGTTGTAACGCCAATACAATTTGGAATTTGTGATTTACATTACAAGGTACTTTTTCGAAACATTTTCTAGTCTGTTATTTGAATGAAAATAAATTGAATTGGCACATAACTGACGCGTAAAAAAAAAAAATTTGATGTAGCTATAATTAAATCTTATATTTTAATTAAATCTTACATTATAAATCTTAATTCTCATTCACTTGAATGTATAGTAGGAGATAAAGGGAAAAAAAGAATCCAAACACATACACAATGCAATATTGAATACTGTATACAGTAACTGTAATTGACCACCATTACCACTAGGGAGCGCAACTACACTCCAATTGTGCTTTTGTCCACTTGTGCATTGGAATGCATGGATTGTGGGGAATCCAGCTGTCCAGTGGCATATACTGTACTGTATTAAGGTAGTATATATGCATGTATTTCTTGGAGGGAGAGGTTTGTGCGGCTGAGTGTGTATTTTTGTCCCCAACTCTTGTCAGCATCACAATGTGCAGACGTTTTTGCGCTCTCGCAGGCGTGTGACTCATTGGCGTAAGCCGCCGGGGACCCCTCGCAGCAACGCGATGACGCACCCACAGTGGTGACAACAGGTAGCTGGCGTTAATAATTCATGAACTTTGAGGAGGCTGCTTCACTCGCTCATTCACTCACTCACTCACTCACGCCTAGTATTTGTTTTGTTTTTACAGCCTCTTCGTCGGGATCAGCCAGTCAGATGGCAGCACATCATCCTCTGAGAGAGTCAATGTGGAAGAGGAGCACATCATTTACTGGTGAGATTTATTTTCCTTGAGTTCTTAAAGAAAATATCGTAAACGCATCAACAACGAGGAAATGTGGAATCGTGCGATATTTCCTGAGAAATTCACAATATTTTTCACAGTTTGATTGTATTTGCCCAGTAGCAACAAGATCATACAGACCGTATCTCAACCTAAAGAAATTACAATCTTATTTTTTTGTTTAAAAAAAAAGGTACAACATGCTACCTGTTACCTGAACATTAATTTGACTAGACTATTTTATTTTGATTCTTATTTTATATTATTTTATATTTTTAAATTACTATTTTTACTGTAATGTTATGAAAAAATAGTTATTTTCAGTTAATTATTGTTTGTTGAATTAGAATGTTATTTTTATTTTATTTCCAACGTTTATTTTATTTATATTATCTTATATTTTATTTCAATTATTTTTATTGTAATTTCACTACTATTTTATTTTAACTATTAGCATTTTATTTTTTTTATCATTTGAGTTTTTATATTTCTTGATTTTTATTATTTGCTTGTATACAAATATGACTTTATTATTGTTTTATTTGTATTATTTATTCATTTATATATATTTTTTACATATTGACCCATGTCCATTCGCACAAACCAAAACATGCGTTTAAAACAAAAATCAAAAGTGGATTTAAATTTGTTTGAAAATTATTATTTAAAAAAAAAAAATAATAATGGTTCAGCGATATTAGCCGTATCGATGAGGTCACGTGTAGAATCGTCAATCGCTGGCAGGCAAACAAATACATATATAAACCTTTACTGTATATCAAGTTGACCCTCAGTAATGGGATGAATGCAGCGAGTGCACAAGAAAACAGATTAGAGGTGTGCGATTGGCCTCAGGATAAAAGAGGATTAGGGACGCCTCTCAGTACTACTTCCTGTTCAGCTCATTTTCTTACCGTCACGTGCCGCTGTTGACTTTGATGCCGCGAGCCGTGTGGAGTCAAGTTAAACCGGAAGCCTCCTTTCTAACGTCACTTTATTTTTAGGGACAGAAACTGGCGGGCGACGACGAGGGCGGAATTAGCCGCTAATCGGGATGAGCGAGGCTCCGCCACAATGCGGCAGGGATCGCGCTCATCCTCTCCCGGGAGTCGCCGCACGGATATCCACACATATGCAAGCCTGTAGGGAGTCCCAGGTATGTAAGTTTAAGATTGTAACCTTTTAGTTTGTTGTGATTGAAAGACATACGATTTACAAAAATATATGTCTGAATCCTTCAGTTTCTTCTTTGTCACATTGGGCCGATTCAAATTTAATGAACAGCGTGCAGTGTTTGTTATCGGGTTACCAGAGTCATGTTACACGGACACACACACACACTGGTAACATCATCCAGTTCCGTATGTTTCGTTGATAAATTGTGCTCGCAGAAAGGTTGGCTTGACCCTGAAGCATCAATACTGCAATACTAAAAATTCCATTTTATGATACAATGCTGATACTAAAGTAATCCGGCTATAGTTACTGTACTTGTTTCAGATTTTTTTTACTGAGAGTATTTGTCACAAGTAATGCTCATTTTGCTGATCAAGCGGAAACAAAAAGAACAATGTACTGTATGTTTATGTACAAACATACAGATTTGGCCACCAGGGGGCAGTATGACATATACGTACAGATATACACATAGAAGACAGTCACAGCAGCTCAGTAAACTGCAGTAATTTGCAGAGGATAAAGAACGTATGCCTGTTAGTGTTGTTATATTGTTTGTCTACAATTGTTGCTGCACCGTTTGTGTTCAAATATCATTTGCTTACAGAACCGCGCCATCAATGCTAGTTTCGTTATTCCGTCTATGGCGTTTTGCAATGTGTGTCAGCATTAAGCTAATGGACTTTCGAATAAAGCAGTGTGGTTGTTTTGAATGCCCAAAGTGTAATTGTATTTGTTCCATGTTTAGTATGACAGTAAACTTCAACGGCGGAGCAGGCGACTTGTTAGCATGCCAAAAGGGAAGGTGTGTCGTGGCGTTTTATGCTATAATGGCCACACAAAATGGACTTTTACTACGCTCTGACAGCCGATTCCCACCTCGAAGACCAAACAAATTGAACACAGAGCAATAGAACTTGTATTCATCCCTGGACCGTTTTTCACATTTGGCAGCGGTAAATAACTAGACGTAGACTAGTCAGCCAGTGCGGCCTCCTTCGGGGCTCTGAAGGTCTCGAGCGTGGTGTGTTGCGTTCATGCATGCAGGACACGTGTGTCCTGCAGCTCCACACACACACACGCAGCAAATGAGCGTTCCTTCCGTGTCGTGTTGCATCACATCCGCTTGATGCTCAGTTGAGCTGACGCTTTGTGTTGTTTGTGCTGTAATCCTCTCTGGATGTAAAATATGATTTCACCGCATTGTTTTATGAATGCCCGTCACTGTGTGATTAAAGGAATCTCATTTTCAGAGGAGATTGGGAATTCATCGAGATTGTGCTGCACATAAATATATTTTTATCATCACGAGCGGTGACACGTTCAATTGCACGCCCTCATATTGCCAAAAAAACAAGCCAAGGCGCTGAATTATTATTCATAATATGAGTCATCCTCTACAGCTACTGTGTATTATCTCTACTGTGGATATGCTGTCACTTTTGACATTTTGCTTTATTGCACTTCCCTGGCTCTTATGTGATATCCTCTTTTTTGCACACACACTTGAGACTTTATATTGACTGCACATGAACTATTTTGCAGTGGCGTCCAATATTTCACACCCTTAAACATTAATGGACCTCGTTCTCATGCATTTGTACGAGTTATTTCCCTTTAACGACACATTTTGCTCCACTGAAGAATGCAGTGCACCTGTCAAAGATCGCGCATGCGCAATCAGCACAGGGTGCGTCAAGCTCACAAGTGTTTCCAGGAAGAAGACGGAAGTGGTCCTTATCTTCAATCGTAATTTGTATTTGCGTTGGTTATGCGATTAGAAATTTTTTTTACTGGATGTATTATATGTTTTTTTACTGTGTAGCCCTTAGATTGGCTGTAAAAATATACATAAATGCGACTTAATGTAGGTTTTATTTTGAAATGACGTCCGGATGTCCCCCTGAGAGGCTGCCCAGGGAGTGAAACGGACGACCCCCAGTCACGGAGAGCTGGTAGCTGGTGTGTAAAGCTGCAGAGATGCGCTACGGAGCAGCAACCACACGGCAGTGGTACGGCAGCTCTCCCGAGGGAAAGTAGCCATTAAACGGATACAATCCGTGTGAGATGCAACCGGGCCGTTTCCGCTGCGCATTTCGGAGCTAAAAGCCGCGCCGCCAGGAGGGCTCGGGTCGCGGCGGCGCATCGATCCAGGACGGATACGGGAGGGGTCGCATCATGGGGAACGAGGCGAGTCTAGAAGGAGGAGCGGAAGGCCCGCTGCAGGGGCTACCCGAGGGGCTGGCACCCGACGGGGCCGGCGGCTTCGTGCGGGTCCCCGGCGGGGCTCCGGTGGACCTGGCGGAGCTGAGCGAAGAGCAGCGGAAGCAGCTCGCCGCGACGATGTCAAGGGCGCACGGCAGGCAGCCCGGGGGTGCCGCGGCTGCACGAAGGCAGGGCTTCTCATCACTATTTATACCTTTTCCTTTTTTTTTTTTTTTTTGGGTACACAAAAATATCCACACGAGCAGAGCGGATGGATGTGTTGTGGCTGAGCAGGAGTCAGATGACGCCCATTTTTGTCATCCACCCAGGCGTGATCTCATTATTAAAGCCAGTTTCCAGGGCTAATCATCGACATCCGTGCACACGAATGCATTAAAACACCTCTTTATTCTTCACTGGAAACGATGCATTCGGCAGACTGCGCGTAGCTGTGTGTCGATGCTGCATTAAAAAAAAAAAAAAATTCTACAATGATGTCGGAGGCACACGACACGCGTAAATACTTGCACAGGGCCGTTGAATAGGATGAAATCCGGATTGTTTATGTCAGATCAAAGGAGGAGACACACCTCCAGTATTCGTGCCAAATAGGTCGAAATGCCTGCTGGGTAAAGACAAGTGTTTTTCTTTTTTTCCCCCCTCTCTATTCGAACGACATCACAAATGATAATACAAAATGGTCGCTTGAATCCACGTTAATGTTGCCAATTAGACTCTCATCTGCTAATGAATTTGGTCAGATTGGATTTTAATGGTGTGTGGCTGAAGAGGAGGAGGAGGGGCTTGGAGGCTGCAAATGCCAACAAAATGCATGAACAATGTCAAGAAATATACCCCCCCCAAAAATGGGAATGCTTGATGCTATAGTCTTTCAATTGGCTCTATTTGAGAAATGTTATAAGTATGTTAGCTAGCAATGGGGGATGGATAGGATGCATCGATATTAATATGAGTAAAAATAGAAGCACAGTGTTAATGTCACTTCCCTCTCAGATTTCCCTCTAATTTTTAGAAACCGGCTGTGGTCGCTGTCCATGGTGCTGAAATGTACATTGCAATGGGTTGCCCACTAGTGTGCGATACAGCACCGGTAACGGAAGCCGAGATGTTGCATAATGGTTACGACAGACAATTTGCTCCTCACACTGCACGGAAATTGGTTACCTCTCGCCTCAGAGCTAACAAAACCGCCTCTTCCTCTCCGTGATGTACACTCGGTGTCATTCAGCCGTGTTCACGTACTCGTTAGCACTAGCCTGCGGCGACGGCGCGCTACAGATTCATGTTGACACGGCCGTTAGCTTATATTATTATTAGAACAAGAGTGCTACACTAGACCTTTATGAACCAACTTTTCTTTTTGTCTTCCCCAGACCGTCAGAATCTGGTGTCCAGCAGCGTTCTCAGCAGCCAGGGGCCTCCAGAGGCCCGGCAGGCCTCAGTAAGAGTCGCACGGTAGACACCTTCAATCAGAGTCCGCCCGGCAGGCTCGCCGCAGGTCGCAGTCCCTCGTCCCTCAACCTTTTCGAATCCCGATTCCAGCAGGAGCCCAAAGACTCAGACAGCAAGCCGTTCGGCATGTTTGGCTCCAGCTTCCTAAGCGGGGCAAACCCCCTCAGTGCCATGTCGTCCATGACCTCCTCCGTGTCCTCCTCCATATCCTCCATGGGGGACTCAGTGAACATCCCCAAGTTTGGGCTGTTTGGGGATGAGGATGAGGATGAGGGCGCTACGCCTGAGTCCAATCAGGGAGGAAAGCCACCTAGGAAGGGCCCTCAACAAGGATCAGGTCCAAAGGCACCACAACAAGGAGGGCCCCAAAAACAGGGACAAGGCCCTACTGGACAGGGACCCAAACCTGGGCAAGGACAAGTAAGCCCAGGACCTAAATCAGCTCCGGGACCTCCTGGACAAGCTCCCAGGCAAGGCCAGCGGCAGCCAGGACAAGGGCCTCCTGGGCAGCAAGCACCTAGACCAGGTCAAGGACCATCGGGGCAACAGGGACCCAAACAGTGTCAAGGCCCACCAGGGCAGCAGGGACCCAGACAAGGTCAAGGACCACTGGGGCAGCAGGGACCCAGACAAGGTCAAGGACCACCAGGGCAACAGGGACCCAGACAAAGTCAAGGACCACCGGGGCAGCAGGGATCCAGTCAAGGTCAAGACCCACTTGGACAGCAGGCACCAAGGCAAGGGCAAGTACCACCTGGTCAAGGTGCTAAACAGACACAAAGTGGTCCTGCGCAGCAAAAAGAACCTGACAAGCCTGGACTAAAACAGCAAGGACAGCCAGTGCCTGGGGCTCATCCCGGGGATGTCGCCAAGCCAACAGGGGGGTTCTGTCCGCTGTGTAAGACCACCCGGTTGAATACTGGATCGAAGGACCCGCCAAATTACAGTCAATGCACTGAGTGTAAGAACCAGGTCTGCAGCCTCTGTGGATTCAGCCCCCCAGACTCAGCAGTAAGATTTTGTTATTCTTGTTCAGTCGTAGACATACAGTATGTATCTTCTAACTAAGCCTCTCTCTAACTCACAGGGTAAAGAATGGCTGTGTCTGAACTGCCAGATGCAGCGAGCGATGGGGGGCACGGACCCCCCGGGCATGACAAATCCCAAACAAGGCTCGGCCCCGCCCTCGCCACAGAGACGGGCTTCGGGAAAGCCCGGCAAATTGCTCATCAAGCAGCAAAGCACCGCTGAGCAAGGCTTGACGCCCCCGAGCACACCGAGGCAGAAATCCCCGGGTGCTAGCTCACCAGGACCGCTTTCCCCGGGCTCCTCTATGGGAGGCTCTCCCAAGATAGATCCCAAGACCGGTCGGCCTATTCAGCAGAAGGCCAGCCCCCAGCAGTCGCCGGGTAAGGCCAAGCAGGAGTCCAGCTTCTTTGGGGGGTTGGGAGGTATCAGTTTTGGAGGCTTGACTGATTCAGCCAAGCCGGCCGCCGGTTCCTCACAAGCTGCCAAGTCCGTCACTGGGAAACTGTTTGGGGGTTTCGGTGGATTGATGGACTCGTCCAAGCCTCAAGCACATGCGGCTCCGAAGCAAGAGGAGTCCGTCGCCGGGAAGCTGTTTGGAGGATTGGGCGGATTATCAGAAGCGACAAAACCTCCCGCCACCGCCTCTCAGATGTTCAGCTTCGGCTCGTCCCTTTTGAACTCGGCCACCGGTCTCGTCACCGGTGAGGAAGAGAAACCGGCCGATTCTCCGCCGGGGTCGCCGCCGGACTCCCCGGCCGACTCCGGACCCGGTTCCGGCCCCGGCTCCCCGCCTGACTCGCCCTTCTCCGGTCCGGGCTCTCCCCCCTATTCGGATTCTGCCCCTGACACCCCACCGGCAAAATCCAGGAAACCCTCCAGGATCAAGTCTGTTGAGCGAGAACCTAGCTCGGACTTAGCATCCAAAACGAAGGAAAGATGTCCTCTCTGCAACGCAGAGCTGAATGTGGGGACACCAGAAGCCCCTAACTACAGCCTCTGCACCCAGTGTAAGAAGAGTGTGTGCAACTTGTGCGGATTCAACCCCACTCCCCACTTAGGAGAGGTAAGAAAAACAATCACAAACACTACCTTTAACGCACACGCGTAACTACAGCGCGAGCAAACATTGACACCCGACCCTAAGTGGGAATAGTGTTTCTGTGTCTGTGTGTGTGGTTAAACACAACTTTCGTAGTGTTTCTACGCGTCGAGCTGGGCGGACGGTGACACGGAAACCAAATGCCTTTGACCTGCCTCTCTTGTGTTACCACACTGCGTGTTGGCTCGCTCAGACCAGATAGAAGACGATGGCAGAGCATCAGTATGGAGAGGAAACGCAGGCCAAAAAGGGTTTTTGCTTGAGTGGGTTTGGCAGCATGCAGTCCCAAAAACATACTGACCTTGACTGTTTCCTGCATTACAATGCTTCTTATTGTCCGTATCGGGGGATGTCCACTGAGGGCTGCATACTGAAGAATGAAAGCCTGAATGAGCCTTCATCTGGAGCAAGCGTGGCTATGATGGGAATGACCTCCCGCAGCCAACACACCTCCGTCCTCACGGGAAATCAGCCCGCTCGTTCTCGCTTCTCCGTTAGCTTTATGGAAATACGAATCATCAAGGTGTCCACGTTTTTGACTGAGTCAGCATTAATTGTCAGAAGGAAGTTGAGTTCCCATTCAGTTTAGCGCAAGTCTTTAATTGCAAATGTAATGAGGAGCCGAGCGATGCGATCAGTCAGCTGAGCACGATCGCGGCGGAGGGAAAGTAATTGCGTCGGAGGAACGGGTGACACCGTAATTCTATCTAGGCCGCCACGTTCCCGCTCGGGACGAGTCTCAAAGAAGTGAAGCCGCGCTTGTTCTCATCCATCAAATACATGCAGAATACGATTGCACCTGAGAAGCGCTCGTCATCTTAACTGATGGAGTCGGCGTGAAACAATGGAGGGGGCCCACGTACGAGCCACGTGGGCAGCTATAGGCTTAATCCCAGTTTCCTAAAAGGATTTAAAGGCCAATGGGAATCCTGTTTTTTTTTCTATTTCCATCAATACCCTTTGTGGAACAAGGGAAAAACACAGTCCGCCATACCCTTTTTTTTCCCGATTAGATTCTTACCTTTTTTTCCCCACATACAATTCAGCTGTAAGGTTATCCTGCATCTGTCAGCTTCCTCAAACCCTCCCCCTCTCCTCTCACGCTGCCTCACAGCACTTTCCTCATGTGCCCTGGAGGCCCGAGTGTATAAAAATAGTCGTTGGCCACAAAAGCGTAAAAGACGAGCGATTGCGGGTCAGCTCGCGTTACAAAAAACCCTGAAAAACACATACACACATTCTTTTCTATTGCCCCTTGCACTAATGTGTGCATGTGAGGTTATTTATGTCTATTCTATGCAGTAAATGTATTTAGCGGTTCGACCCCTTGGTGCTGGTGAAACAGAAGGGCTGTGCTTTGTAAAACACACACATTTTGGCACTGGTCACGTTTCGTTAGCACAGCCTGTTGTGTTTACATCCTGACCGCGCCACTCGCTTGCTCCCCCTCAATGCACTTAGCTCCCAGATTGGAAACAGTAAATTTGTTGCGTGGACGGACTGTCTGGCATGCCATCCATCATGGAAAGAAACGGTTCCGTGGCAAGCACAGAAATCGGCGGAACTCTTTGCTAATGTCTAATGTGATTTTTGGTTTGAATTTCTCTTCCCGTAGCTAATTAACAAGACGTGTGTAAGTAATGATAAAAGCTGTGGAAGAAACATCAAATGGGAATATAGTACAGATTTGCAGAGTTGGGCACTGAGAATAATCCAAAAAATGTAGGAAATGATTTTGCCTTGGATCACAATTAGGTGCATGGACATCTCCCCCTCCCCCCCCCACCCCCATCCCGCCACCCCCTTTGTAGTGCATTAATTTTGACGTGTGCAAGAGCTGTGATCATTGATGACAGATAGGACGCTCATGTGGCTTGGAGGAGTAGAGATGTTAAGGAGGATTGCAGGGTGTCAGGAAGGAGACGGAGGGCGGCCGCATTTTGCCTTTCTTCAGCAGTGACCATCTGACTGGTGAGTCACGTCGATGGCACCTTTGGGGCAGCGCAAGCTGCGACATCCGCTCATGCGGAAATGGGAGAAATATCTGGGAGGGCCACATCACGTGGAGTCAAAAGCCATTAGATCCTACTGATCAACTTTTATTAACGGATAATGGTAATAACTTGCCACTTACATCGTTTTAAAACACACCCCTTTTATAGTCTCTTTCACACAACATACACGTTGGACTTGCATTAATCACATAGGAATTACATTAGCTCTATGCCGTATCCATAAATTTTCAAAATTTATCGACGTTAAGATCTTTTTTGGCCCATGCAGTTTTCCCTCCGACAACCGCTGCTCGAGATTTCAGACCCCGACTTTAGCTAGATTGAGTGCTGAGATGCTGCAGTAAGGACGCAATAAATATTCCACTCCATGTTGACGCTGTAAAATGTTATGTTTCCTCTTGGCCCTTATGGTTCTGAACCGAAAGGCCATCGATTTGCGGATTAACAGCATCGTAATGTCGAGTGTGTGGAGGCACCCAAACTTTGTCCTTTAGCCTCCGTTCCATCGATTAATGATCTCGAGACGTCTTCTCATTTCTTTGTTACGCTTTCCTCCTCATTAATGACATCCTCCCTGAGATCCTCATCTCGCCCCTGTGTTGGTGCCAGCCTTTGTTTAAATTTAGACAGGTAAAACCCACACTGGATCCCGCGTCTTAATCAACAAGCTGAATCGACCTTCACCGTACTTAGTTTGATTTCAGATGGTATGGGACTCTGACCGACCTGACGCGTATCCGGGCAGATTGAATGACTTGTCAGGCTTCTTATTGGAGCTCTGCATGTGTCATTGCTGTCGTCACAAGCTCCCGTGGGTGTTGTGGTCAAAACCCATGCATGTGGGATGCTGGGAAAATGTCCTTGTAGGTTGAAAGAGAGTGACTTTTCTTTGATTCATCCTCGCCCCAGCGATGGAGGAAGCTGCAGAACGGGTCACATATTAATAATTTTCTTGAAGATAGCACTCGAGTCACATACAGCTTCAAATAAATGTCAGGAAGACGTTAAGTGGCTTGGGCTTTTGTATGCTTTAAGGCATGTCATGACGCTGCCTTAAAACGGACTTGTTTTACAGTGGCCATAATCTGTTCCAGGGAGCTGTTTGAACGTCGACTTGTGTATATTTTGATGTATGTAAACTAACGTATTTACATTTCTATCATTCTCATTGCAGAAAGAATGGCTTTGCCTCAACTGCCAGACGAAAAGAGCCAGTCAGCTAGACGACATGGCTTCCCCGAAGAAGCCAGCACCGTCTCCCGCTCCCTCCTTCACCCCCGCCCCTGCTGCTGTAGATAGCAAACCCGTTCTATTAGAAGCAGCAGCAGCAGACCAAACCCCACCCGCCCCTCAGACCAAGGTAGCAACAACACCTACAGCAGCGTCACACGACCACGATGAACCACATCCCGCTGGTGCTTCAGACCAATTCCTAATAGCCGAGCTAGTGTCTGAGCCTGTTGTTCATTCTCAAGACAACTCTGAGAGTGCAGCTGCCAATGTAGCTGAAATCCAAGAGCAGCAGCAAGACAGTCCTGCCGAAACAGCGCAGGAAATCACAGCAATTGAGCAGCTGCAGCAGAGCAGCTCAAATGGTACAAACCCAGTGACAGTGCCGCCAAGAGATGAGAATCAAGCACAGGGTGATATTGTCATTCAAGCAACCGAGGCAAAGTCAATGACTTGTGAAGGAGTAGGGAGCCTCTCTGAGGTTCAGCTGCCGAATACAGGTTTTGATGAGATGCCCATTGAGATAGAAAAAGACACAAGTCACACTGTTCCTGAGAGCGTAGCCCCCTTGTCAGAAAGCGGAATTAATTCGCGAGAGCCTGAACCTGCCTTGGTCACACAGGAAATCATTCCTCAATTGGATTCAGCAGTCGAATCCCGTGTAACAAAAGAAATAGGGAGTGAATTAGTTGATTCAACAGGGACGCCAACTCAGACTTTAACAGACACGGTGGACAGCACTATGAACACAGACAATACTCCAAAAACTAAGGCTGAAAGTGTCAGTCCAAAAACTGCAGCTGAAATTGTAGCAACTGAATCAACAGCAGAGGTGCTTACAATCAAAGAGGATGCTTCTCCTCCCTCTGTTAAAGTAATAAAACATGTACCACCAAAATCTGAAATTGAGGCCCCTAAACATGACAAGATGCAGAATGAAATGCAGTCAAAATGCATAGAACCTTCTGTGATATCAGTTGGTAATCAACCTGACTCAGCTCTTGAGCAGAAATGTCTGGCTGATATGTCAGAGCAGAAACTTGTAGAAAAAGAACTAGAAGCTAGTAGTGAGACAGAAACTAAGTCATTTCCAAAGGACACATTTGTAGAAAAAGCATTTAACAGTGCCTCAGACAAAACTGCTAATCAAGAAATATCTGTGCAAGGCAATGAAGAAAAATCAGCTGAGCGAGAGACAATAAAGGACACTCCTGCAGTGATGAGTGTCAAAGAACAAACGATTGAAAAGGAGACAGGTGTTGTGACAAAGTGTGATGGCGCAGGCTCTGAAGAGGGAACGCTTCATGAAAATAGAATTTCCGAGGTGAAATCAGACACAATAAATCCCATTGAACAACAGGAAACTCAGGAGGTGAAAGAGCAGAAACCTGTTAGTGAGACAGAGCTAGTTTCCGAACATTCTTCTATTGAAAAAGAAAACATTTGTGCAATCGATCAAAGAGAATTGGAAAGTGCAGAAAAAACACTGCGTGACGGTCATAGTGTAGTCATGCTTGAAGAGGCAGACACAGGAACAAATGATAAGCCACCTCCTGTTCACCAGAGCCGTGTTCAAACAGCCTCCGTGCCAGAGAAGTCAACAGAGACAGGAAAAGCTGGAGTTGAGGCTGAGAGTGTCATGCCGAAAAAGGAGCAGCAGCCACCTCCAGATATTCTGTCGAAACAACATGATTTTGACAAAATGGTGGTTCCAGATTCTGACGAGCGAGAGAAGGTCAAAACCAAAGAACCTTTCCAGAGTCGGACACAAGTCAGCGGTAAAACCCTTGAGGAGCTTGTCATCCCCGATGGCACAGAATCTTGTCCTCATTTGACGGGCAGTCAGGAGAAGCCACTCGACAAATTGACTGGGGAAATAGACTCCATCAATGAGAGCAAAAACGGGGTTGACTCATTACCCGACTCGGGCAACATCGAGGAATCCATAGTTGGTGCCAAACATGGGACTGCTGAGTTGGATGAAGGGAATAAAAGCACATCACAGAGGGACACACAATTAGATTTTGAAAATGCCGACCTATCTATATTAGTAGCTTCAGCACCCGTAGCAGAACCCCAAATCCCGGGCTCTGTAGTTTGTGAGCAAAACACAGGCATGAATGAAGGCGCTAATTTGATGCAGAAAAAGAAGGCCCCACCCGAGCATCAGGGCGAGCAGTGTGATGAAGATACAATGCCTGAGGTGACCATAGTGTTAATTATTAGTAGAGAGACTAGTTGTTCTGTGTGGTAGTGGTATATTGTTAAAAAAACACACACAAAAAAACACTCGGTACAAGATATGTTGAAGTTCTGTTTTTTTGACTTATCCTATTAATACCTTAATTAAATCCAACAGGTGAAAAAGTTGAAGACTCTAAAAGAACCTGGCAACAGAGAAAGTCCCACCAAGGAGGGCAGTCCTACCAGCCCCTCTGACCTGGCCAAGCTAGAAAGCACAGTCCTGCCCATTCTTCAGGCGCAAGCGAAAGGCGATGAAGAGAAACAAATGGACACACTAAAGACCAGACGTAAACTAGAGGTGCTTCCCCTTTCTCCCGACTCACCCTCCTCGGACGATGACAGAGATGTTAGCAAAAGTAACGTAAAGAAAAAGCTTCTGGTGCCGCTAGACGTCAGGAACGATTCACTGGATGATAGCAGCGAAAGCTTCGGAAAAGAGAGCCCCGTTTCGGGAGATGATGAGGAATTCATCCGCAAACAGATCATAGAAATGAGCGAAAATGAAGACGCCTCGCCTTCCGATGAGGGAAACCTAATTCGGCAAAAGATCAGACAAGATGAGAGAAAAAGAATGGAACAGAAGAAAACTGAGTCTGTAAACAGTAGCACATCAGGAAAAGCCAAGTGGTTATCCAAGAAGAACTCGATAAGTCCCAATGATGAAGAAGATAAAGAGCTGCAAAATTCTCTAGAAAAAGCTCAAGTCATCAAAGTGGATCCACCAGAGCTCAAAGAAAAAGAGGATCGTCAAAGCGGTACTGCAGTTCGCAAATTTCAAACCATGGAGCTGAATACAACCAGCAGCTCCATGTGTGTAACTCACATCGATATAGAGCCTGAGATGGAATGTCTGACAGATTCACCAGATGATCGTTCTAAAGGGGAGGGTTCATCCAGTCTACATGCATCTAGCTTTACACCCGGAACATCCCCGACATCTCTGTCCTCCCTCGATGAAGACAGTGACAGCAGTAGTCCCGGCCATGTTCGCTCAAGTGAGAGCAAGCAGCACAGGAAAGCCAAACATAGACAAGCTGGACAAATGCTGCCGACTATTGAAGACTCATCTGAGGAAGAGTTGCGGGAAGAAGAGGAGCTACTCAGGGAGCAGGAAAAACAGCGAGGAGCTGGTAAAAAATCTAAGCGAGACAAAGAAGAGGTTCGAGGCCAGCGGCGACGTGACCGTTCAATGACGCCCCCAAGCAACCTTTCACCTATCGAAGACGCCTCACCGACAGAAGAACTGAGGCAGGAGGCGGAAATGGAAGAGATCAGGCGATCGTCGTGCTCTGATTTCTCTCCAAGCATCGATTCAGACCCTGAAGGGTATGAAATCCACGCTGCAAAGATTGCCGCAGTGCAGAAAACATACCAATTGCCCACATCGGTATCCCTACACTCTCCAACAGAAGATAAAAACACTGATAAATCACAGAGAAAACCTCTCCGATCTGCTGATGAAGCTTATGAGGAGATAATACTGAGGGCTAAGTCTCCTACAGGTGAAAGTGTTGACTTTCCAGGAAAGGCGGCACTTTATGGAGGTATGCTTATTGACGATTATGCTTATGCATCTGTTATGGATAATTCAACAGAGGATGTGGGAGAGATCGAAAAGATCAGCATTCCTATGCTGCCCAAGAAGCTAAGGTCACCAGATGAAGTTTATGAGGACATGATCAAGAAAAGGAAGGAATTTATGAAGTTAGAACAGGAATACCAAAACATGCAACCAAAAAATGAAAGTACAAACCCAGAAATTGTGTTGGAGCCCGATAAGAATACCCTTTCCAAAGTCACCACAGTAACTTTGGGAAAAGATGGAAAGCCATTGTTGGATGCTGAAAGTGCATATGACGAGCTCATGAAAAAGGTCTCGGCTCCTGGAACAAGTCCTACTCTGCGAGACCTTGACGTGAAAACCACTTCATCTGAAAGGGCTCTCTACCCAATCCCAGACCTGAAAGTCACAGAGTGTTCCTCAGGAGAGTTGTCCTCTGATGAAGAGAGTATCATTAAAAAGGAGGAAGAAATGGACAAATCAGAGACAACATCAGCTGTGGAAACTACATCTCCTCCGCCATCCGCATTAGACCAGCAACCGCGCACACCCATCACAGCATGCCAGTCTGACATTGTAGACCTATCAAGTGCAATTTCAACGACATGTGCTCCTGTAACTGCAAACTTTACTGTCTTGCCTACCGTCCCACAGTATGCACATGGCACTCCAAGCATTGTTTCAACCGCTCCACCTATCCCCCCTAAGCCAAATGTTCTGCGTAGGGCTAACTCTCAGGAAAAAGCAGATGCACCCGTCGAACCAACACTGCCTCCCCCTACCCCACAAAAACCGACAGTCTTTCCCAGGAAACCTCCAGTTCCACTCCCACCTCAGGCTTCAACCACGCTAGTCAGGCCAGAGACAGTAACCACAACTTCTCTTTCTAAACAATCAATAACTCCGACATACAAACCTCATGTTCCACCTCCCGTTCCCCCAAAGCCTGTCATTCCTGCTGGCATCGGCGAAGGCCACAGACATGGTGTCAAACCACCCATTGCGCCGAAACCTTGCTCACAGCCATCCTCCCCTGGTCATGCATCGCATCCACCAAGACCCACGGTACTTCCCACAGAGTCCACTGAAATAGCTTTGAATCTTAGCCCTTCATCTGAGAGCAAGCACTTTCAATCCTCGCCGAAGTCTCCTTCTTCTCCTAGATATGCAAGACACCTCCGTGATACGTACGTAGTTATCACACTCCCTTCGCAGCCGAGCTCGCCAGTGGACAGTATTTCAACTCAAGCCCCCTCTGACACTGACCCAGCATCTACTGCCCACCAAGCTCAGCCCCTAAGTTATCACCAAACACAGGCTCAACCACATTCATATCAGCAGTCAACACCACCTCATACAACTAGAGTGCCTCTGGCTTACACCAGAGTGACAGAATCCATTGAGAATCAAGAGATATGCGGCCCAGAAAAACATGTGTCAAGTTCTTGTCACATCATCGAGGCAGTATCAGCCTCGGCACAGCCTCCCGTGGTAATGCCAAACCTAATCTCTCAAGTAGTTACCACAGAGGTCCAAAGAACTACCGTCTCCGTTGTTCATGAACGGTCGCCTCCGCCTGTGCCAGTTCCGAGGGCAACTGGGATACCGATCTCATTGGAGAAACCAAAGACCCAATTGCCTGTACAGAATGGACAGGCGGTACTTCCTTGTGAGGTGGTGGATCTGAGGACCATGAAGGCCGACGCAGCGTCAGACATGAATGGAGTGGATCTGTCTGCTGGCCCGGACTCCAGACAGCAGTCTTTTGCAGCTGATGTCAGTCGCCAGAGCACTGCAGTACAGTCACCTGTCGTCAACCTCAGTTCTGAATCCTCCACCGTTTCGATCGTGACTGACAGTATCACCATTGTGACATGTTCTGCTACAATCCAGACGTGTGACAGTTTGGAAACCTCTCAAGCATCCTCAATCCCCCTCCAGCTAACGAAGAACAAAGCATTTGAACCCGTCTCTCAAATTGTGTACCGGTCAGTGGACCCTCAGCCTCCCACTCACTCAGGGGAAATCCCTATTAATCTCACAGTTGGTTCAAGCACAGGGGGTGGAACATTCCAAACACCCCCTGTAACAATGGCACCCTGTACTGTCGCTGGTTGTGTTGCTAACGGATTAACGACAAGCACCACGTCTGTGGCAGGAGCTGTTGACCTGAGCACGACAAAACCATTCAATACTCTGGTATCCGTGGACGCCATTTCGACAGAGGTTGTCACAGCTGTAATCACGGAGGATGATAGCAAGCCAGTGGATCTGACTGCAGGGAAAAGAGCCGTGTGCTGTGATGTTGTCTACAAGCTCCCGTTTGCAGGAAGCTGCACCTCGCAGCAGCCCACCACCCCTCTGCCTGAAGACCGTTTTGGATACCGTGATGACCATTACCAGTACGACCGCTCGTCCTACGGCATGAGGGGGTTTGGCGGAATCAAACCATCTATGTCGGACACCAACCTGGCAGAAGCCGGCCTGTTTTTTTACAAGAGTAAGAACAGCTACAATTTCAGTGGCACGACAGATGGTGCTGTAGATCTTTCTTCTGCAAAGATAACTGATGCAGGTCAGTGCAGTGACATTGCAGACCTGTCTCTTAAATGTCATTTTGAACTGCTACCCCTCATCCATGGCTAACATGGCTTTTTTAAATTTTTGCTTTTTTTTTTTTGCATGGAAATTTTTTATTTTTTTCCTTTTTTTTGTGATTTTTGTTGTTGTTGTTTTTGTTTTTTTTAGTGCCTGTATGTTTTGTCTTTATAGCCTACTTTGGAACTGTTTTTCCCCCCCTTTTTTTCCATCACTTTATGATTTGGGTAAGGAATGGCTCACTTCATTTACTTTATTGACTGTAGTATACGAGCTCAACTGATTTGTTTGTTTTTTGTTTTAATTCTAAACAGGTGAAGCAGTTGACTACTCCAAGAAAGGGGCATACGTGGGAATGACAATCCCTCCTTATTCCCAAACCAGAGTCACAAGTGGTGTTGGCACGCTTTTTGGTACAAATAGTGTACTGAGGTCATCCAATGGGGTAGTTTATTCCTCCGTTGCTGCACCAATTCCATCTACGTATGCAATAACAACCCAACCAGGATCCATCTTTTGTACATCCTACAACACTCAGTCGAGTATGCATACCAGTGACACCATGCCATCGCTGTCGGACATTCAGAATTTGCCACTGACGCGATCCCACAGCTTCCTGTCTACTGTCTCGATTACGACCGCAGATGAGCAAGGCGACGTACCGCTCAACCTCGAGATAACCAAAGAGGACGTTTCTGGTAATGCTGTCACCACAGCGACCACTTCTTTATCCCTCGACTACACGGATGAATCCCTTGAGGCAATAGCCGCCTCCCTGGAGGCTCTTTCCTCACCTATGCTCCCTGGAGATGGCCAGTATCACGCAGAGCGAGAGAGGCTCGAAATGGAAAAACTCAAGCAGCAGCACCTCGCCGAGGAGCTGGAATGGGAGCGTCAGGAGATTCAACGTTTTCGCGAGCAAGAGCAGATGCTGGTACAGAAGGAACTGGAGGAGCTTCAGGTCATGAAGCAGCAAATCTTGACCCAGCAGGAAGAGGAAAGGCAAGCGCACCTCATGATGCAAAAGGAAACCTACGCTCAGCAACAGCAGCAGCTTGAGCAAATTCAAAGACTCCAAGAGCAACTCCGCATGCAACTGGAAGAGCAAAAGCTTCGTCAGCTGTATCCAGGTGGGGAGATGCTCGGGAATGGCATCCAAGAGGCTATTGTCTTGGGTCCCGATGGCACCGTGCTGTCACGAAAGATCACAGACAGTGGTTGCCAAACTGACGAAGAGGACGAGACGGTGAACAAAGCTTACACAGCGGGGAGGAAAAAGAAAAGTGTCAAAAAGAGCGTTGACAGTTGTGTGCAGACGGATGATGAAGATCAAGAGGAGTGGGAGGCTCAGAAAAGCCGACAGAATCGGCCACGCACCTCAAGAGGGGACAGAGGAGGGCAGGCGGACATGTCTCTACAAGCGCACACTGAGATTTCTATACAAACGGATGCAGATGGAAACATCAGGATGGATACGAGAACGGAGCTGTCCGACTCGGAAAGAACCTCGCCAAAGAAACGACCCACGCCCTTGGAGATCGGTCTGTCTCGCGACCTCAAAGCTGAGTCCTCCACGCTTCAAGCTCCCCCTAAATCTCCCAACGTGCTCTATTCTCCCTTATCGCCCTGTGTTTCCCCGAGCAAATCACTTGAATTTGTATCTTATGATAAATCACTGGGTGATAAAAGCCCTCAAAAGCTCCGGGGAAGCCCAGATCCAGGAAGTCCAAGGGGACCAAAGCCCATGCAGAGATCCATGTCTGACCCTAAATCCATGAGTCCAACTGGGGAAGAAAGGACAACATCTGGCACCCAGTATGGTGATACTGTGAGTACATCTTCCTTTCTTTGTTACTATAGCAAGTAATAGAGTCTCTCACTCCAACCACTTAGCATTTCTGATGTAATATCATAAATGTTACAAGCAAGAGCTATTCATACTATAGCTCTGATTGCGGTGAATGTCCGCTTTTGCAGCCTTTTTGCTTCTGGCTTACATATGCTTTGAAAGTCAAATCTATGCTTGGGTAACTCACCGTCGACCATCTCATGCATGCATGAAAAGAATACGCTGGGCTTGCAGGAATATATTCAGCAGTGAAATCCTCCATGTGAATAAATTACTGCTCTTTACACTAGGTTGACACTACAAAGTGCATAGTTTTGACACCATATGGAACATACAGTGTGTGTGTATGTGTATACACTGTATGTGTATAGTGAGGATAAGCGGTACAGATAATGGATGGATAGATATATGAATATATAAAAAAAAAAATATATATATATATATATATATATACACACACACACACACACATAGTATATATATGACTTAAATCTCACTTTTTTGGCAGGGGAAGGGCTCCAGTGGAACACCAACTGGCACTCCAAAGAAGGTCAAGAGGACTTTGCCCAATCCCCCGTCAGAAGACGAGTCATCAACCAGTGGCCAGACCACGTACAGCACCGGTTCTGCTCGTCGGCGAATGTGCCGCAATTCAAACATGGCCCGCGCCAAGATCCTGCAAGACATCGATCGTGAGCTCGATTTAGTGGAACGTGAGTCATCCAAACTGCGCAAAAGGCAGGCAGAGCTTGACGAGGAGGAGAAGGAGATTGATGCCAAGCTGAGGTACTTGGAGATGGGTATTAATCGGAGGAAAGACGCCCTGCTAAAGGAGCGGGAGAAGAGAGAGCTGGCTTATTTACAGGGGGTGGCTGAAGATAGAGAATATATGTCGGACAGCGAGGTCAGCAACATCCGAGAGACCAGAGATGACCATGGTGACGGTGAGGATGAGGAAATAGAAAGCCATGGTCTGGAACGTCCCAGGACGGCTCCTCAATCAGAATTGGATGACTTTGTCCCACCTCAAACGAAACATGAATACGGAAAATACTCCCAGTACCAATACCCTCAAAGCCAATACCAGCAGTCTCTCTATCAGACGCCCCAGTCCTACCAGTCTCATTCCATGTACTCCTCTGTCCCCTCGCTCACCAGCTCCCAACAGCAAAGTTACCAGCAGATGCTCCTGTTGCAGCAGAAGGCTGCCAGACAAGCCGCTCTCCTCTCCGAACTGGATGCCACCAAATACGATGTCATTAGCCGCCAGCCCGATCCCACATCGTCGCCCTACCTCGGCGTGAAATATGACAAATATGGCAACCACCTCGACCTCAGAGCCTTGGAGGTGGGAAGTATAGCAGCTGATTCATACTACTCGGAAATTGATCACCACACGCCTCGGAGTTACCTGCTCCTGGAAGATGCGGCCGAGCTAGCTAAGAGCTCCTCGGGTCTGTCGTCATCATACAGTCTTGCTGAGAGAGAGCTAGCCAAAGCAGAGAAGCTGCTCCACCGCAGTGCTGCAGATCTAGGATCCACTGACTATCTTGGCTCCACCTCCAGGCTGCATACGTATGGAAAAACTCCCGACGAAGAAGATCCAATGGAGGAACCCTACGAACTCAAGCTGTTGAAGCAGCAGCTCAAGCAGGAGTTCAGGAGAAGCACGGGTGGGACAGAAAGCTTGGACCCTCTGACAGCTCTGTCCCAGCACTACTATACCCCAAGTTCCAGCATCTCCAGCTACTCCCAAAGGCACTATCCAAAGTCAGACAAGTACAGCATCAGTCGGCTGACTCTCGAGAAGCAGGCAGCGAAACAACTACCAGCATCAATGTTGTACCAAAAACACAAGACTCCACTAATGGAGCCTAAGATCTCCTCCAAGTATTCCTCAATTACTGAAAGCAGAGGTTTGGACATGGACTATACAAGCTATTTGGGGTCTACCAGTGGCTCCCCAAGATCCAGCCGACTCATGCAGGACGAGATTACCTTTGGCCTTCGGAAGAATATTGCAGAGCAGCAAAAATACTTGGGGTCCACCTTAGGGGCGAACCTGGCTGGTTCGCTAAATCTGGGCCAGAGCTTGGGCTTGGACTCTGCTTACCCGAGCGGCAGCCGCTCAAGACCATCATCCAGGCCTACATCTTGCTATGGCCTAGACCTGTCCATTAAAAGAGACCCTTCCAGCTCATCGCTGAGGCTTAAAGGGGACGGTGAAGCCTCCACAGACGTGCCCAGCTTCCAAACTCCCTCTGGTCGGACCAAACCCACCAGCCTCCCCATTGTGCAAAGCGGGCGTGGGAGAATCCCCATCGTAGCCCAGAACTCTGAGGAAGAGAGCCCACTGAGCCCTGTCGGGCAGCCGATGGGCATGGCCCGCGCCTCCGCAGGGCCTCTGCCGCCCATCTCGGCCGACTCCAGGGACCAGTTTGGTTCCTGTCTGTCCTTGCAGGACTCTCAGCAGCAGCACATCAGAGAGGAACCGAGCAGGGGTAGGGCTTATGTGCTGATGGATGACCTTCAGGGCACCATGTCAGATAGCGAAGGTAAACGACACAACCATCCTGTTAGTATCTTTCTGTTCTTATTTTTGCTTTCCTTTTGCATGCGTTGGCTGCCACTCTGTGGAACTTTCAGGACTTGTGACGATCTGCATGTATCTGTTGCTTTCTCTTCGTGCTGTCACTCTAATCCAAATGTTGCCCATGTTGTTCTGTGTTACGAGGCATGCTTGAATGTTATCGTTTTATGCATGTCTGTCTGTGCTTCGGTCTGTACTTCCGATATGATGTAATATGTGGGCATAACTTTATGTGACTGTGTGGGAGGTGTTCTCCTCAAATAGTGATCTAACTCGTACAGCGTTTTTTGTTTTTTTGAATAGAGGGATTCATCTCGTCTTTTTGTCACTGTAGGAATATTTTTTTAAAGTCGTGCTTTTGAGGCGGAAAAATCTCGGGTTAATCCCCCAGCATTCTGTTCCCCACCAGTGAACTGGCAAGTGCCTCCCACATCTTGGAAAATCTTTACAATTGCTTTCTTTTACAGTCACGGAATTTTAATACAAGCTTGTGTCACATCAACTCAAGTCAACATAGACTTTATAAAAACATCCACCGAAAAATAAAGACATTTGTCAACAAATAAAAGCATGGCAGTGCCATTAGGAAAAAAACAAAAAAAAAAAAATGCTGGTTTGTTTGTGTGTTTGAAATGCATGTTTGTTTAAAGCAATAATAAATATAAAAATGTGATGTTTGTATGCCGTGCCTGAATACTTGCATGTATGTGTCTTCTATTTATTGCTTGCTTTATCATTATATACAGCTTCTGTAGTATTTTTAAAACGTGCTTATGGCCCCACACGTCATATCGTACGTTTACTAGTTAAACCTGGCGAAAATGTGAAAGAAAAATATTTGTTTTCAAGAACATCCCTTTTTTTTTTTTTTGTACCTCCTGCTTTACTGTATATTAGGAATATTTTATTGAAGGGCTGCTCAGTTGTAAGCCTATGTTTATCTGTTCAAAACCCTCACACTCCCAGGTTTGAGTTTTCTTGATTGCATCATCGGGACATACTGTATTGATCGATTTGATATGGGTCCCGCCATTTCGCCGTGTAAACCCGTTTGCCTTGATTGCAGCCCTAAGTGATTCCCTGATGCCTTTGAACAGAGACCATGCAGCCAAGGGTAGAGTATTATTAGACACGACATATTAACCTACACAGCAATTCAACTGCACAATCATCCGCATGATATGATGTTTAAATGTTGGGAAAGTTTAAAATGTACTTATTTATTCTGTGGAAGCACATGTGTGACTTATGTTTGGACAAATTTGACAAAACAATGAGAAATGCATAGAGTGCGTACCCAACATTTACAGTCATAGATATGTATCACTGTAGGTTTAAATAACACTACTCCCAATTAACTATACTTACTGTGTCAAACTACATTCCTATAATCCACTTCATTTTGTAACACAAGTGAGAAAACGCCCTTCATTGCTTTTCATTCTTTTCTACCTAAAACATGAATTATGCAACATTGACGCTGGCCCTTGTATTGCCATTCACAAGCTGATGTTACCTTTCCATGAATAGCATGCATTTATTTTTGGAAATCCTCACTAGTGTGCTGTGCTAAGGCAAACGTTCTTAGACTGCCTGTGCTTCTTTGTCGCTGAAGCCTACCAGCTGAGACGAGAGGAGACCGACTGGTTCGACAAACCCAGAGACGGACGCTCGGAGAATGGACACGACAAGAGACAGGTGACGGAAAAAAAAAAAACCCACCTTTTTGTATACCTGCCAATCAACATAAACAGCATGTAATGTAATGATTGTGTGGGCCACAGGGTAAAGGTCCATACTACCCCTTCCCTCACCTCAGGGTCAAGCTGCAGAGAGATCCCAAAGACCGCAGTGTCTCAGGTAAAATAGCTCCGTTATTGACAAAAGACAGTTTTCTCAAAATAGTCGTGTCCCGTTAATGTTTCTTGGAGTTGAAATCAGTCATGATCAGCTTTTGGGATCAAGTTAGTGCAATCAAATGTGTGTTGTGCTCCTTGATGCCTCTATTACCAGTCATGATTCCAGGCAATGGTTCTTAAGACAGAACAATCTGGATTTGGAGGAAGTGCCCACATCAAGATAACTATCAAGATTAGAAAGTAGATCTGACACAATATTTCAGTGATTAAAGTACAAAGGCTGCTAATTTTGAATCATATCTGAGGTTGCTGTGGTTTTAGGACATATCTGGACATTTTGGTTAGCAGTCTATTGGTTGAAATGATCCTCAAACCGGGACCAGGTTGGGATCAGTTTGACGAGTGCACCACATGTCCTTTTTTTGGACTCCCATCTTTTAAACAAACTGGCAAGCAATTTCACCCGTCATTATCCTTTGTCGGTCCGTTTAAAGCGTGAAGCAGATACAGTATTTCATCTTCTGGCATCCCTTTCCGTTTGGCTCGCCTCCAGGCCCGGCAGCCATTGCCGTGCTCAAAATGGCGCAGGGCCTCACACTTAGGATTATGTAATTAACACATGGAACATTTGAGAGAGCTTTTGTGCTTGTATTATGTGCCATCTTTCTGCGTTTGTTAGGGAACGGTCTGGGCATCCGTGTCGTCGGCGGGAAGGAGGTGCCAGGCGGTAACGGAGAGATCGGAGCCTACGTTGCCAAAGTTCTACCCGGTGGAGCCGCGGAACAAACGGGGAAGATTCTGGAAGGTGAGCGCCCTGACTCTTATCATTCTTACCCTAAACCAGACATGGGCCAAGTATGACTCTTTTGTGATGAAGGGCTATACAAATAAAATTGGGGTTTAAACCTTCAATGTGGCCCTTGAGGACAGAAGTTTGCACACCCCTGCGCTAAACATTCGCAAGCTGCCTTTAGACGTGTAAATAATAACAACCAAAATTCGAATCACGGGTCGCAAAAGACCTTTTTGCTTGACCCTTACACACTTCTGGCTTGTTGCCACCAAGGGATGAGCTGCCGCTCGATACGTTCAAATCAGCAGTTATTGATTCTACACAACGACAGTCTGAGAGCAGTTAACCCCTCCGTGCCTCTCCCCTCACAGTCCATCCGTCTGCTCGCGGCCGGACTTTTATGTCAGCGCGGGGTCAGCATCGAGCGTGTCGGGACTTTACGGTCTTTCTGAGGCGGTCGCCGCCACGCGGAGAATGACACGAGGCCACTTTGAAGCTTCCATAGTGAGCCATCCATCTGTGGCAAGTGGTAGATGATAGCGGTAGGCTCCTGGGATTTCACACCATACAAATAATTTCGTCCCTGTTCATCAGACAAAACACATTCGAGCTGCTAATTGAAGTGATATTATTGCTATTGTCGTCAAATCGGCGAGGACATCTCAAGCGCAACCCTGCACAAAGGCTGCGGAACATTCCGGAAGGTGCGAAGATGGCAAAAAATGTGTTTTGTGTGTGACGAGGCCGCTAATTTGTGTGCAATACACGCAGTGCGACGCAAGCAGAGGACGCTACTGATGAGCTGCTTCAGACCGTGTAAGTTTCCGGAGCCTGGCTTGTGCTTGTGCTGTGTGAACAACGAAACGCCTGCCGTGTCTTTGCACATCTTTGTGTTTTTCTTGCCGTGTGGGTTTGGGTTGTTTGCGTGCAACTTCATGTCTATAGAGTCACTTCAAAAACTCTAATCTAACCCAGTCGCAAATCAAGGTGAACTATGCTTGTTCTTTGTCCTCCAAGATGTTTCTTCTTCCCAGGCCGTGTCTGTGGAAGCATTTCAAGCATTGCAATGCTTGCTTCAAGCATTTTTTTCCCCCCCTTCAAAAATGAGAATTAGGTTTTGTGAGAAAGCATTACTAATTATGAGTAAGTATAGTTTAACATGTTAAACCACAATATTATATGTATATAGGTTTTCTTTTGGCAGATCATTTTGTTACATTGAATAACATATTCCTTATTTCTTATGTTGTTTTTCAAGCTCCGTTTTTGCAGTGTAGTTATTTTTCCCATAAATCTGCACATGAATCATGACAAAATATCCCCTAGTCACCTGAATATAATGTCTGTTTTCCAACAGGAATGCAAGTCCTGGAGTGGAATGCCGTTCTCCTGATGGGAAAAACATACGAAGAGGTGCAAGGGCTCGTTGGCCACTCGTGTAGCGAGGCCGACTTGTGTGTCAGACTGTGAGTATAAGATCAAATCTCATATTAAAGTGTTGCTCAGGTACCTTTTCGGAGCGTTGGTCTTCTTTTCTTTTCAGAGATCTCAACATGCTGGCAGAATCCGAAGGTTCTGAGCACCTGTCCTTCCAGCAGCCAAGTAAAAGTGAGCCGTTGTAGTCAGTCATGCAGTCAAAACATTATTAATAACTATTACATACGTACAGGTGACAGGCCGCCCAGGTCTCCGGGCGTGGACCCCAAGCAGCTGGCGGCGGAGCTGCAGAAGGTGTCCCAGCAGCAGGTCCCGTCCTCCACCGCCTCCTCCGCCAGCCTCACGGCGACCACCTCGGCCACCTCCAGCCCCGCCCAGCCGGGCTCGCCGTCTGTCAGCAAGAAGCGGCACAGTAGCAAGGCCAGTGCTCAACGAGGCATTCTTGGTTTCTCTCTCTGTCTCTCTGTGTCTGAGTACCTTTTCTTCCCTTCCAGGCTGCAGATGGAAGCAAAACCCCGTCACACCCCATCACCGGTGACATACAGGTCGGTGACGTCTGCTTACTTCAAGACTTAAAAGTAACCTTGCTGGTGGAAATGTTAAATCTATCAAACGTTACCTCAAAGATTTCTCGCAGCAGACGAGCGGGGCCTGAATTCATTGGAATTCCTATTGGCAGAAAAACATTGAAGATTCTTCTTCTTGTTGCAGCTTCAAATCCACTATGACAAGCAGCTGGGCAACCTGATCGTGCACGTGCTGCAGGCGCGGAACCTGGCGCCGCGCGACAACAACGGCTACTCGGACCCCTTTGTTAAGGTGTACCTCCTGCCGGGACGAGGGTGAGCGCAAATATATATTTTCATGCGGGCTGCTTATCCAAAGAAAATGCCCCGTTCATATTTTTGGCTTCCGATCTATGCTCTCAGCACCGTGCCGTGGTACTATAGAAGTGTAAACATTTTTTTTAAAAAGCGCCATTTTCACTGTAATTGCACTCCAGGGTAATCGAGCCGCTACCTGTTTCCACGCTCTTGCTGGATGGAGGCAATTTTGACACCCACATGAAGGGGAAAAAAATGATTATTGCTGTTGTATTGGATCTTGTCGATGCAGGTGTCCCAAATGAAATGGCCCTTGTGCCATGCCCCCCCCCCCCCCCCCCCCACCTCCCTCTTGACACTGAACGCAGACCCCAACCCACACTTCACACACTCACTCCCTCTGACTATTGATTTTTTTTTTTTGTATGTTCTCTATATTTAATGCATGCTGGACCCCCCCCTCAGTCAGGTCATGGTTGTCCAGAACGCCAGGTATGTGATTGATTTTGACACTTTTGTGTTTTCTTGGTTGTCAGTTTGGTGAAGGTAAAATAATTTAAAAAAACTAAATAAATAATCAACATTTTAAAAAGCTCATTGTGATCAAATATAGGTCACCCTTGTCCTAACCAAACTAACCCTGCACTCTACACCCCAAAAAAAAATTCACGCTAACGAGCTAACACTTGTTTCTTAATCATATTGCTACATTTAGAATGAGCTTATAGCAAGCTAGTGGATTTAAAGGTGCAGTCTCTTTACCAACCCCGCCATCGCCGCACGCCACATTGTGCAAGTTCCCTAACGATGTGCATCCCGTCCATTCTCACCCCGTCCGCCCCAGTGTCACGTGGGTCCGTTGTGCTGCGTATTTTTTGCCCGTAAGTAATGAAATGGACGGTGTGTCTGCCCCCCACCCACCTTCCTCTCCTCGCCCCCCACCAGTGCTGAAAACAAGAGGAGGTCCAAGCATGCGGGCAAGAGCCTGAACCCCGAGTGGAACCAGACGGTCATCTATAAGAATATCCACCTGGAGCAGGTAGAATATGGTCTTGCACGTGCCCCGTTTAGGTAGCAGACAAGTCGGGCTTGAGTTTGCTCTCCTCCTTAACGGTTGCTCCAAGACATACTAATATAACTTTGTTGATATGAATGATGGTTCTATCAAATTTGGTTAAAATGCTGGAGTGCATAAATTGTGCCCTCTCGTGGTTAAGAATTAGCAACGCGGCTGTTGATCCAAACGCTTGATTCATCAACTGTAGCTTTTGGCAACAAAACAAGTTTGGCTTGTATTCAAAATGCTCCATATTGCTTTCTTCAAGGTCCTGCAGCAGAACCTTGTTGATCCAAAAATTAGAACTGTCAAAATGTGTTAAAAATGGCCTTGAAGCAACCTGTTCAGGCAGAAAACAATTCGATATACTTTCTGTGGCAGTGAGTTAGCATTTTCTGACTACTGTTTTTTTGTGGTTGAAAGCACATAAGCAACACGTTGCGCAATTTTCAAAAGGCACGTACAATTCTGACTGTCTGTGTGTTCAGTTGCGGAAAAAGATGCTGGAGGTGAGCGTGTGGGATTATGAGAAGTGTTCCTCCAATGATTTTCTCGGAGAGGTAAGTCGTCATCCATCCAATTGGTGCCGATTTCTCTTTTCACTGTTTCATTACCTGATTTGTTTCGCCACGGATGTCCAGGTCCTCATCGACCTGTCCAACACGGCCCAGCTGGACAACGTCCCGCGGTGGCTCGCCCTCAAGTCGCAGACGGAGGGGGAGCACCACCGCCGCTCCCACCAGGGCCGACACGGCTCCTCCAAGGTCTCCTCGCAGCACTCGTCGCCTAAAGCCGCAGGCCCCGCCCAGGAGCAGGACTCCCCCAAATCGTCGGTGATCAAAAGCCGAAGTCACGGCATCTTCCCGGATCCGGCAAAGGGTAGGAAAAAACAGGTGTTCCCGCTCGCTCACACCTCCCGCTTGATGTCTGCACTCCCACCATCGTAGCTTCAGCGTCATGCTTTTTGCTTTCCCATGGTCTGTCTTCTTGGTTGCCGTGGTCACCCAGCTCCGAGGCCTCGCGTTAGCCAGCATCAGGGAAGGTTTTGGACGCTCGGAGTCAAATTTGACACCGATGTTATGTAGACGCCCCGTAACGATTGGCTAATGAGGGCTTTATTGTTTCGCCTTGAACTTTGGCAATCTAACCTTAGAAAATAAACATCTATCGAAGTTACCTTCAAATTGTCTCGCAGCAGGAAGGTTGGATCTCAATCCCGAACTCAACCCCCACAAATCAAATTTGAAGAAGTAGTCCTTTGAGGCAGCAAACAAATTGGGCCTGAATTCACGGCGTCTCCTATTGTTTGCGTTCAGACTGAGCAGCATAACATTGTTGATAACCACATTAAATCCTTCAAAGTTACTGCCCAAAGTAAACATCATCAGCAAACAAATCAGGCCTAAATTTACTGTCTCCCTTTGGTTACTTTACATAACATAATCATGTTAAAACATCTCTCAGTTCATTACAAAATGCTCTTGGACTATCTGAATTCTGTAAGACTTGGCCACGTAACTTTGTCGCTACAAATGGTAAATCTGTCAAAGTTATTTCAAACTGGTCTAGTACCAAATCCCATTTAGGCAGCTTTTTTTTTTTTTTTTTTTTGGTTAATTTGGTGAATGTGATTGTTTTAGACACGCAGGTGCCCCCACTCGAGAAATGTCACAGTAGCCCCGGCAGGTCGAAGCCGTCCCCGTCCGAGGGCCAGAGCCAAAGCCCCAGCCGCGGACACGTGCCGCACGCTCGTCCGCGCTCCTCCAAAAGCGCCGCATGGCAACAACGCCATCAGGACGGTGGCGTCGGGAGCGACCGGGGCGTTGCCGTGGCAACGGCAGCAACAACGGGCGACACGGGCCCGACGCAGCAGCAGCAACCGCCGCCGCAACGCCTCCAGCCAAGTAAACCAAGACGCAAATAAACGCCACCGCAGCATGGCCGCCTCGCACTCATCGACCTTTTATTTTCTATTCTGTTTGATTCTGTTTTACTTTGTTTTTGCCCTCCCCGAAGTTCACTTGAGTGGTGCTTTGGCACCTGTCAGCCGTCACCTCCAGAAGCGCCACTAGAGGAAGCCAGAACTTTGTAAAAGAGACACCGTGATCAATTGTAGCAACATAAACGTCTTCAATTCGTCAAGCCCCTGCAGAATAATCAGGTTTTCTAAAATATAGATAGATAATTAATCATGTGATTTTATCATTGATTTGAACTTTTATGAACAATTTGGGTTTCCCTCTTTTTTTTTTTTTTTTTTTTTTTATAACCAAAAACATGTCCAAGGCTCCTCCTGAAGGCTGTGCATGCAGTCCTCCTTTTTTTATTTTATTTAATTTTTTTTAATTTGAAAAACTACGGGACCCACAATGCACTTCTTCAGCGGCTGCCTGCACACCACTGTGCATGTAAATGACAGATAGACTGACAGATTCTCCTCCTCTTCCCATCTTCAACTTTGACCCACAAACTTTGTATCCTGGGGTCGGACCACCCTCATCCCCCGTCCCAACAACTCCCCACTCCGCCCCCCCAAAAAACAATCACCTCCAGGCCCACCAGGCCGCCAGAGACACAGCGTAGTCGGTGTGCTCACCATTCAGAGAGGCCAATCCGATTGGCTGCCGTCGCCGGCCGACGGGAGCAGAGCGGACGGCCGTCACCTGACCCTCAGGAAGGCCGTGTCGGAGGAGAGGCCGCACGTCGCCCGAGGTGAGCCCCCCCCCCCCACCCCGAAAAACCCTCCCCTCCCCTCCCTGTGGTGTGAGAGGATGCTACTAACCTGCAGGCAACGAGAGAGGACGGCAAGCTGAGATCCATGCAGCGAGATGCACACTTTGTTTCGTGAGTCAGTGTGTCGTCGCCATGGATACCGCTCAGCAAGACAACAAAAAAGCTCAAATGTAACCTAGCTGACGAATGATGCCCTGATTGTTCTCACGTACATTACATAACGTGCGTTGTATGTCGTCCATGTTTCATTATTACCGTGCTTTTCATTACCAGTCTGTCTACGTCGCTCTCCACCCGTTTGACGTTAACCGCGCTCACGGTTTGATTGTATCCCGTAGCGCGCGCCAGCTACAGGTCGGGCGAAGCCCCCATGACGGCGGCTTCGCTGGACAGCGGCCTGAGCGGCAGCGCCTACAGCCTGCTGGACGAGGACGGAGAGATGAACGAGGTGGACAGCGCCATCTTCCAGGTGCCCCGATTGTGAGTCCCGCACTTTTACAGCTTTAAAAAAAAAAAAAGATTATTTATAGTTATAGTAAAACATTTGTTTTTCATTTTAAATACTAGATTTAGGAATATTTTTTCTGACAGTTATAATTGTGTTATACTATATATTTTTCTCTATTTAGTGGGAAGATTACAAATGGAACAGATGGGATGAAATCATCTTTGGGTGATTCTGACGGTAAGACAAAAAAACTTTTTTTTTTTTTTTTTTTAAACGTAATTACCAATGTTAGATTAATGGTGAGTTTTTTCCAATTGAAATATTTTTTGTAATATTAACTTTGCTGCATGCTAAAAAAGAAGAATTTAATATAATTTAAGATGATGATTACTATTTTGTTCCTTTTATTTTTCATCTGATACCGTATAGGAATTGCCTGTAATTTTTTAAAGCCAAATGTGAGTTGTTGCGGTGTGTTGTCATTGACGAGCTCTGGGATCAATACAGTGTATGAATAATATCATATTAATAACTTTGTCCATGTGTAGGTAAGTCGCAGGTGATGGGCGAGATAAAGATTGCGCTGAAGAAGGAAGTGAGGACGGAGGGAGACCACCTGGTCCTGGAGATTTTGCAGTGTCGCAACATCACCTACAAGTTCAAGACTGCAGACCACTTGCCCGGTAAATATAATATATAATAATATAATAAATATAATGTCTGTTTCATTCAATAAAATAATGAAAACATGAATTAATTGAAATGTGAAAAACATTTTTTACATTCATTAATTCAGGACTTTTTTCCCCCAAGTAACTGTTATGAAATAAATACAAATTTTATGAAATAATTAAAAGATTAATTATTAAAAAAATTCACAAAAAAGTATTGTACTTCAAAATGTAATTTATTAATGGGCATTTTAATTATTTCCTACAAAATAAAGATGTAATCTTTATTATATACCCTTTTGTATTATTGATGATTGTACACAATGCTAGTGTTTTTAACAATAACATCCTAAACACAAAAATATAATATGTATATAATAATTCATACATTCAATAAATTAAACATTCCAACAATGTTCCAGCAACTTAATATTTATACTTTTAAAAATGTACAAGTTTAAAATATGTTACCTAAAGTAATGCAGCTTTTACATTTATAGATATAATTAGATTTACATTTATTTAATGTTGCCACCCCCCCGCCCCAAAAGAAAATTATAATAATAAAACACCCCTCCATCGGTGCTGTCAAAGGCTGGGAAAAATGCTTAAAAACAAAACTTTATTGCGGGGAACACACATGAAGACTTGTATTGTCCTGGCCCACGCAGACCTCTACGTAAAGCTGTACGTGGTGAACATCGCCACGCAGAAGCGCATCATCAAGAAGAAGACGCGCGTGTGCCGCCACGACCGCGAGCCGTCCTTCAACGAGACCTTCCGCTTCTGCATGAATCCGGCGGGGCACTCCTTGCAGGTGAATCCCGCGATTTTGGGCCGGAGGGCGGGGAGGGAGCTCAAAACAAAGCCAGCCAGCGCTTGCTTTGCTCTCTTTCCTTCGCAGCTTTTCCTGGTGTCCAACGGCGGCAAGTTCATGAAGAAGACGCTGATCGGCGAGGCCTACGTGTGGCTGGACAAGGTGGACCTGCGCAAGCGTGTGGTCAGCTGGCACAAACTGCTGGCCAGCACCACGCACATCCACTCCTAGGTGGCGCGTACCATTTGGAGACACAGGGATGGGGGCGGTGGGTGGGGGTGGGGGAGATTAGATTCATTGAACTTGCAGACGTAGCTGCGAACCCGAACAGGAAGTGGACCACGCAAGCAAGCAGGTATAAAACACTCGTCATCATCCACGTACTAAATACAGGGACACACATGTACAGTAAATGCGCCTTCACCCCCTTTGAAAGCATTTGATCAGTGACTCAATGAGGACTCTTATTTATTTTTCTATTAGAAGCATCGATCTCTGTTGGTTCTTCATGTGTGCAAGAAGGGAATTCATTTATCGAATACGCACTACCTAGCATTCCACTTCGGGACCTCGTTTTATGTGAGCAAACAGAGTTCTATTATGATTTATTTCAGAATATTGATTTATATCTCATTGGAGAATTGTGCGATCCGGTGGCACATACACCTTGTACAGAGCAAAATGGCTTAGCTGGGATGATGAAATATATAGATACATATTTATATGAATATAGATATAATGATCTTTATCACAGACAATCAACTCTTGATGATTGTGACGTTCAAGTCCTCCCCAAACAGTTTCTCAATTGACAGTCGTGTGTCTTTTTTTGTGCACTTTTCCCCCCTCGAATGTAAAAGCGACTTAGCAGTAAAAAAAAAAAAAAAAAAAAGAAAAAGGTGAGATTTAATTATATTATCCATGTTCTAACATATTGCGCATCGTGTTCCAGAAATATTATCTTTTGATTTCTATGCAACCTCGACAAGTAACTGCGACAAGAGAAGGATTGAAATATGAAAAATTGACACATTTTTAATATACTTTGTATTTATTTTTTTATTGTTATTTATTTATAACCATTTAATGGCATTTCATCTTTTTTTATTTCATTGTATTTTAGCATTTTAAAAGTTCTACATATTATATTTAATATAATTTTTACTTGTATGTATTCAGGTTTTCATATATTTGATTTGCGTATTTATTTATTTATTGAAATTTGATGGTATTATATAATGCCAGCGAGACCATTTATTTCCAAGCAAAAACAGATCTAATCTAATAGCAAGTTTTATTTATCTATTTATTTTGTATGTATTTATTGCATACAATTGTGTTATTGATTCCCAGTGAGAGCAAGTATTTACCACTTCTCAATTTTCCACCAACAGTGGACTCAAACGACACAGAATTTTAATAAATACATTTTTACATTTTTACTTGATTTTTATGGATTTAAGTTTCCTTTTTAATGGTATATATATTCCCCCCCCGGTAAGACCGTTTATTATGTTTACAGTGCATATTGAGTGTGTTTTCTGTATACACATATACGTAGTGCTTGTTTACAAAGTTAAGTTCCAAAGGTCTGAAACTCAGAGAATTTTTCCCGTTTACAGAGAATTCCTCGCTTAATTTCCAGCAATGACCAAAAAGACACTTCCCGATTTTAAGGTCATCGTGAGTGTGCGTCTTTATTGATTCATTTTTTTTTTTATCGGTTCAGTGCATGTCGTTGGTCTGTCTTTAGGAATGATCTATCAACAGACACACTCGCACGCACCTTTTAAGCCTGTAAATACATCGCCTTTTTTTAAATACACCGGGCTTTGGGAGCAGCAGGTCTATTAATGGACGAGAAAAAATTAATATCAAAGACCAATGTGTGCGGTCATTGATTTTTCTTTAGATCGATGTACAGTACAACGTTTACTAACCACACACAAGCGCGCGCACACACTTGGACAGCTGGAGTAGTCGCAGGAGAATCGTCAATGTGCTCACACTGGATGTTGCATGTTTCCTTGGTGGCTCATACTATTTTTGTGTCCATATTATGATTAGTAATGATAATAATTTAAAAAAAAAAGAGAATGACGTGTAGAGAAGGATCTCGAACAAAATGTTATTGGTGAGGCTAGGGTCGGGGGGCTATTGATGATATATGCTCACTGTACAAAGATAATGATCGTCCGGTTCTCCCTCCCCGCCCACCCATTTGTAAGTATACGGAAAAAAAACTATCTATACTGTCATGGTTTTGTGATTGTATACAGGAGGTATTGATAAATTATGCAAATTGTGCTGTAAAAAAAAATGGCTGTTGCCCGCCACATCTAAATATTAAATATGAGTACAAATGAGGGCTTGTTGTGTTGTTATTTTATGGGTGGGGTAATGCTGTGTTTAGAGGACAAGGGTGTAGGGTTTAGGGTTCTTCAGAAGACTGGTTCTTAAGGTAAGATTTCAGGTGATTTGTTAGATTTTGGGGTAGGGTTTTAAATCCTCCCGATAGTTAGGGCATAGGGTTAGAAGTTTGTAAGACGTTTATGGATTGGTTTTCAGGTGAGCATTAGGGGTAGGATTATGGTAGATAATAATTGGCCGAGGACTAGGGCTAGGTTTTCAAGCTCTTCAGCGAACTAGGGAATGTGTTGGAGGCGCTTTAGATGATTAGAGTAGGGTTTTGGGTGTTTCTTTAGAGGATTTGGGTAGGGTTTGGGGTTTTTGCAGATTGTCAGAGGTAGGTTGCAGGTTGCTATTGATTAGATTTGACTGGGGTTTTAGGGTCTCCAGATATTCAGGGGTTAGAGTTAGAAGTTCTTTTGAGGTTCAGGAGCAGAGTTTCAGATTTTTCAGAGGATTCAAGCTAGGTTTTGGGTTCTGCAGACGACTAGACTTTGTGAGAGGTTCTCCAGAGTCATAGGAGTAGAATTTCAGTTTTTTTCTAAGAAGTATGTTAGGGGTACGTTTCAAGGCTCTTCAGAGAACTCTGAGTAGGGTTAGTGTCTTTAGAGGATAAGGGTAGGATTCCAGACTGTTCCTGAGAGGATTTGACTAGGATTTTCTCATCTGCCCAGAACTAGAGGTCATGTTAAAGGTTTTCCACCGTACTAGGAGTATGACTTCAGGTTCTTCAAAGGTTTAGGGGTTAGGCCATAAATTATTTGAAAGATTAGAGCAATGATTTAAGGATCGGCAGATTGTTAGGGGTATGATTTTAGATTATTTTGAGGGTTAGGGCTATTTTATAGGTTCCCAGATAGTCAGCTTTTAGGGTTAGAAGATCTTTAGAGGGTTAGGGGTGGGATTTCAGGTCTTCAGCAGATTCAAATTATGTTCCAGGATCTACAGAAGACTAGAGGTAGGGTTTTAGGTCCTTCAGAGGACTGTGGGTTACGCTCAGAGGTTAGTCAGATAGCTAGGGCTACTTGTTCTTCAGTTCTTAGGGTTTGGGTATGGGATCAGGTTTCGTTTAAGACATTGGGGTGGGCAGTCCATATCTGCTCTTCAGATGGAACTCCGCAGATGTGAGGTAACTAGTTGATCAAAACACGATGCTAAGTGGTTTCGATTTGACCATTCAAATTTGGTAGGTTCACTGTGGACTGATCGGACTGTGTGGAGGATTTGATTGACAGCTTCTCTGCCCTGTGGAAAAGCTCCATCTGAGAAAGGTGAGGGGAAGCAAAGTAAAAAACTTTGAAGTCTGTAATTTCAGTGAGCTGCTTCCTCCAAAATCCTTGCAGGATTCTGGATCGTCACCGGGAAGATTTGATTGCCCTGCCGGCCCACATGGCATCTCCTCAGCACAGTCACACTTCTAGAGTTCCGCCAGCAGAGGGTATGAGAACCAAATGTAGTGTTCATGTCTTTGAGACCTTTAACCACGCTGTGAATCCAAACCACCAATTCCATCAAGTGACCTTTCCTATGGGCACCGAACTCCAAAACATTTGCATATTCTTGTCTTTCAAGGTCATTTGGACATTGAGATGTGGAAATACAACAGTCGCGGTTGGTTCAAAGGACCTCTAATCTCTCTCTGTTCCCTCTTTTCTTTTATGTCTGCTACATTGTCATTAATTCCTTCTGGCCTCTTTCTTTCTGATGCATCCTTCTGATCGCCACTTCTGAAGATGTTTGTTCTCTGTCGCCTACAAAGACATTGCTTGAAAACGCATCAAGTCTACTTGAGTTGATAGCGCTAGAAGAACAAATACGAAGGAAACTCCTTGAAAATCATAACAATGATGAGAATCAAACCAGCGTTTCATCTTTTACACTAAATTCACGACGGACGCCAACTGATGGTTCCATTTTGCTTTTGGTTTGAACATCCTAAAGCAAAACACTGACGACGGCGCTGAGCTTTCATGTCCAATCGCCTCCGATTCCCCCTGTGAGCCAGCTTCCTGTCACGGGACACCGTCGGCCGGCCCAAACTTTCTCATCCTGACAACGCTGCTCGGTCTCACCGTAATGCGATCAGTCAGCAGGCAGAACCCAGCGAGGCCAACGACGTCCTGAGACGAGACGTCATATCGCACACGAGCGCTCGCTATCGCTTACATGTCAACGAGGCAACATTATGACAGATGCAAAAACTGATATATATATTTTATTTTTTTTTAAAGATGACCTCCAAAGTGTCTGATAGCGATCAAGTCAGCACTGAGAGTGTCACGTGCAATGTGTCACAAACCAGACAATGTGAGAATATGAGCGGATGCTGAATTTGATTTAGAATTGGGTAGGGAATAAAGATTGAAGACTTGATGGATCAGATTTTTTATTTTTTTTGGTCATTCCACAAATGAGATTTCTAGAATTTTAAAATGTCAGTAGCTATAGAATGGAGTGGTTTCTTAAAAATGTTATTTAGAATTTTTGCTCAATTGAAAAGACTAAAATGTCTTCAAATTTATATATTTTTTCAAATTTGAATGTTTATTGATCTTATTAAAATACAGTTTATTTCTAACTGCAGATTCTTTTAGATAAAATAATTTCCATTTTCTACAAAAGGTTTAGTTTTTATTTTGCCCACTCAAAAAGACCAAAAAAAACAAATCAGATGTTTTCAGATTTTAATGTTTATTTCATAATTAAATAAATAGTTAATAATATTTTTCAAATTTAAATAAAAAAACATTTTGAAATATCTTTTTAAAAAAACTTTTTAGTTTTTTTTCCCATTTGAAAATAATTTAATAATTAAATAATTTTATTTACGTCCAATTCTTTCAAATATTTTTTTTTTATTTTACAATTTAGTTTGAAAAAAAATCTTTTACCATTTTGCAAAATAGAAAATCTCTTTTTTTTGTTTTTTTTACCAAAATGTTTATTTTGAAAATCTCTGTTTTTTTCTATAGATGATTTTCTATTTTTTTTCAAAATTTACTTTTTTGGGTTTTGTTTTTGTTTTTTGTTTTTAAAAAAAATATTATTTCTACCAAGCAGGATGCTAGGAAAACACATTTAGGTTATTCCGGGCCAAAAATCCGATTTGACAGCCAGATATGACAAGAAGCGACCCAGGATGCTGCACTCTGGAAGCGCTCGTTGACATTTTTACTTCAGTGGCTCCCAAAATGATCACAGAATGCAGCATTTTCTCACATTTAAAACGTCAAAAAGGTCAGTTTGCGGACACTAACCTCTGATGTGATATTGACAATAACTTTACGTTGACTTTCTTTTCTTAATTGCAACTCAGACGTTTACTATTTTATATTGAAAGCAACAACAATAGACGTGAGGAGTTGGCGTGGAAACGATGTACGCATGTAGCCGTTGCCATGGCGACAGCAGCTGGGCAATTCCATGGAAAGGTGGGTCGAGTCGGAGGCTGGTGACAAGGATGCACCTGCGCGCCACACAATCATTGCTAATTCGCTCACAAATTCACAAGCTTATCTTTCACATGCACGCTCACGTCGACCTTTTTGAGAGACTCGACATTGATCACTCAGCAAGGTCAACACATTTAAAAAAATATATATATTTTAGTCCCAAAATGGAAATTCGTTGTTTATTAGTCCAGTTTCCAGACTTCCCTCTCCCCAGCCACTTCCTCCAGCTCTTCCGAGGAGATCCCGAGGCGTTCCCAGGCCAGCCAAGAGACATAGTCTCTCCAGCGTGTCCTGGGTCGTCCCCAGGGTCTCCTCCCGATGGGACGTGCTCGGAACACCTCGCCCGGGAGATGCCCGAGCCAACTCTTCTGGCTCCTGTCGATGTAGAGGAGCATCGACTGTACTGTGAGCCTCTCCCGGAGGACCGAGCTTCTCGACCTATCTCTAAGGGAGAGCCCGGACACCCTGCGGAGGAAACTCATCTCGGCCGCTTGTATCCGGGATCTTGCTCTTTCGGTCACGACCCACAGCTCGTTGCCAAAGGCGAGGGTAGGAACCCTCCTCTCCAGCACCCCTGAATAGACCTTACCAGGGAGGCTGAGGAGTGTGAGCCCCCTGTAGTTGGAACACACCCTCCGGACCCCCTTCTTAAAAAGGGGGCCCACCACCCCAGTCTGCCAATCCAGAGGCACTGTCCCCGATGTCCATGCGATTTTGCAGAGGCGTGTCAACCAGGAAACATCCAGAGCCTTTAGGAACTCCGGGCGAATCTCATTCACCTTGCCACCGAGGAGCTTTTTAACCACCTCGGTGACCTCAACCCCAGAGATAGGAGAGCCCGTCTCAGAGACCTCAGACCCTGCTTCCTCAAGGGAAGGCGTGTCGGTGGAATTGAGGAGGTCTTGGAAGTATTTTCCCCACCGACTCACAGCGTCCAGGTCAGCAGTGTCCCATCCCCACTATACACAGTGTTGATGGTGCACTGCTTCCCCCTCCTGAGATGTCGGATGGCGGACCAGAATTTCCTCAAAGCCGTTCGGAAATTGTCCTCAATGGCCTTACCGAACTCCTCCCACGTCCAAGTTTTTGCCTCAGCAACCACCAAAGCTGCATTCCGCGTGGCCAGCCGGTACCTATCAGCTGCCTCAGGAGGCCAAAAAGGCCCGATAAGACTCCTCCTTCAGCTTGACGGCATCCCTCACCGCTGGTGTCCACCAGCGGGTTTGGGGATGGCCGCCAAGACAAGCACCAATGGAGGCGCAGAACATGGTCCACTCGGACTCGATGTTCCCCGCCTCTCCCGAGATGTGGGTGAAATTCTGCCGGAGGTGGGAGTTGAAACTCCTTCTGACAAGGGATTCTGAGAGATGTTCCCAGCAGACCCTCACAATACGTTTGGGCCTGCCACGTCGGACCGGCATCTTCCCCCACCATCGGAGCCAACTCACCACCAAGTGGTGATCAGTTGACAGCTCCGCCCCTCTCTTTACCCGAGTGTCCAAGACATGCGGCCGCAAGTCCGATGACACGACCACAAAGTCGATCATCGAACTGCAACCTAGGGTGTCCTGGTGCCAAGTGCACTTGTGTACATCCTTATGCTATATGATATGACTATATCTCGTCTGAACTTTTTGACCTCGCACGCCAGCTCGGACTCCTTCCCTGTCAGAGAGGTGACATTCCACATCCCTTGAGCCAGGTTCTGTAGCCGGGGATCGGATCGCCAAGCTCCCTGCCTTCGGTCACCGCCCAGCACACAATGCACCCGACCCTTATGACCCCTCCCACAAGTGGTGGGCCCATGGGAAGCGGGACCCATGTTACCCTTTCAGGCTGTGCCTGGCTGGGCCCCAGTTCTGCTTAGCAAAAAGTGACCACATAGGAAGAGGAATCCAGGCAAGCCTGTGAGGCATTTTTGGTCTTAAGTTTTACAGTGAGTTACGTTTGATTAATAAACTTCTTATGGAGGATAATTCACAACTTTAAAAGTAGTGATGTTTTTCCTAATACAGTGTGTCGCCTCGTTTAGCTGTTGGTGCTTAGCCATTTTAATTTAAAAATTACAAAAATATCGCTCAAGCTCAAAAATTGTAGGTCATTTATGTACACTTTTGTAAAAAAAAAAAATAATAATAGTTTTGTTTTGTTTTAAATATCCAACAGTTGCTTTGGGTGAATATTATTGCAGCAGGCATCAGCTGTGTGAGTGGGGGGCGGGCTGTGTGGAGAGATTTGTCTCGCGTGTGCGTGCACACGTTTGGCCGACGAGCAGCAGGACGTGCGACGCCGTGGATTTGTGCAGCTGCTGTCCTTTTTATTTTCCCTTCTTGTTTTTGTTTTGTTTTTAGGCTTTGCTACGATGGATTACTGCGTGTGCGTACTTTTGCTGCTCTCCAGCGTGTCCTGCGTGTCCAGCGGCCAGTTCCCCAACGCGCACATGTGAGTACTACAGTGACATTCGGTTGTTTTTGTGGGAAAATGTTCAGTACATTTGGGGCGGAGGGGGGGGTGGCCGGGACCCAACTTGTGAAATGTGATATTTTGGTGGGGGGGCTATTTTCTGCACAGCGACGATCATGGGTGTGTTACTGTAACTTTATCTGCTCGCTGGATTTTGGTGAAATGTGATTTTTGTTTTAATTTGGACCCACAAACTGAAGCACAAACAAACTGCATATTGTTTTTTTTAAACATGAGTGTGCTCGACTCTGTTTTTGGCTGTTTATTTGGACCTAGAAACACACACACACGTACACACACACTGTATTTTTTTTAAATGGGTGTGCAAGTGTGTGTTTTTGTGTTTATTTGGATGCGTAAACACTGTATTTTTTCCAAACATGACTGCATAAGTGTGTGTATTGTTTGTTATTGTGTGCTTACTTGATGCACACACACTATTTCTTTTCAAACATGAGTATGCCCGTGTGTGTGTGTGTGTGTGTTGTGTTTTTCGTGTGTATTTGGAGCCACACACACACACTATTTCTTTTCATATGAGTGTGCAGGTTGTGTGTCTTGTGTTTTTGTGTTTATTCAGAACCACAAACACACACATACTGTATTTTATTTTATTTTCTACATTTTCTTTTAATAGCTTTTTTTAAAATGAGTGTGCACGTCTTTTTGTGTTTTTATTTGGACCCACTCACACACTACATATTTTAACAAATATGGACGCATGTGTGTGTGTGTTTTATGTTTTAGTGTGTTTGGACCCACAAACACAGTCACAAGCTGCATTTTTTAAAAATATGAGTGTTTCAAATAGTGTTACTTTATTGTGAGTTATAATAGTAGCAGTGGTGTTATAATATTACTAATATTGGTAGTCATTTTCCCCATTAGTGAAATTTTAGCACGACATACTGGCAATATGTAGACACCACTCCACCCACAACAAGTGGAACATAAACAGAATCTGATTTTTCCTCAGCAAACTCATCCGAGTTTTGTTCTGTTTCATCACAGAACGAATAAAGTTGACTCAACGGGTTAAAAAAAATGTTCGTTGATTCCGAGCCACCGCCCTTTGTCTTCCTCCCGTCCTCTTCCTCATCGGTTGTGGTGGTGAGCCACCATGGCACCCAGCCTAATGGCCCAAGTGCGATGATGTCAGACTTGCAGAGTATATTTTGCTAAGTGGATTGATCCGTGGCTCAGTTGCGCAGGACGGGCACTCAACATGGCCGCTTCTATAGCTGTATTATTTTTATAACTTGGATATTTACACTGTTTGATAGCAGCTTGACAAAACATGTCAGGCGGATTCTCAAAAATTATGTATGTAACATACCGATCAAAGCTAATTTAATGTAGCTTAGCAGTGCTAGATAGTATCACTTTTTAGAAGAAAATGTAAGGCGGAAAAACATGTAATAAGCACATTCATACACAAACTGACAGCCACAACTAACGCCGAGTCACTCAACAAGCAGACTTGATAACGGGTTAGCCAGTTAACACATTCACTGCCATTGACGGCTTTAGAAGTAAAATATCCATGTTAACTGGGAAGGCTGGCAATGAATGAGTTAAGAGCCAGCCAAATCTACTCTCTCATTTGCTGATGCCATGCCAGGCCCCGCCTTTTAAGCCACACACACTCAAAGTCACATATACTACAGTAGAATGTGAGGATGGCGACCCCAAGTGGACACAAATAATACCTGCACCTCACCTGCAGATATTGTGTTTGATTATCCATCCATTTTCTGAGCCGCTTCTCCTCACTAGGGTCGCGGGAGTGCTGGAGCCTATCCCAGCTGTCATCGGGCAGGAGGCGGGGTACACCCTGAACTGGTTGCCAGCCAATCGCAGGGCACATAGGAGCAAACAACCATTTGCACTCACAGTCATGCCTACGGGCAATTTAGAGTCTCCAATTCATGCATGTTTTTGGGATGTGGGAGGAAACCGGAGTGGCCAGAGAAAACCCACGCAGGCACGGGGAGAACATGCAAACTCCACACAGGCGGGGACGGGGATTGAACCCGAGTCCTCAGAACTGTGAGGCTGACGCTCTAACCAGTCGGCCACCGTGCCGCTGTGTTTGATTATTATGATCTAAAATAAATGTGTATCCGATTCATCGATGGGATAATCCGTAGAATAATCGATTCCAAAAATACACCTAACGACATCCACTCTGAGAAGTCATGATGTCATTGACCTGGCACGCAGTGGGTTAAATGATGAGGACACATGACTAGAAGACGAGACATTGTCTCCTTTCTGCATGTTGTGGACACGGCCCTGTATTGATTCTCACTACAAAACAAGACCGGATCCTCTTCTTCTCTCAGCCATTTCTACCACTCACCCCCCACTTTTTTCTTCTTCATTTTTTTTTTTTAAAGCCTAACTCGATTTCATGCTCAGCTAAAGAGCCATGCCTCTCTGGTCGCTGTCTTGTTTCTGGCAATCTCCTCTGTAATGTGAGGAGGCACTTTATATGAACACAACAACACCGAACAGGGGTGGTTCGGGTGGAGTCAGGTTGACCACATTTCAAACATGGCGACAGGAAGTTTAGGGTGAGATGATCACAAACTGTGTGTACATGTCGATAGGACTACACCAAATGATCATCTTGACCTCAATCTTTGGTAGGCTGAAAATAATGCCGGTTACTCTATTGTTTTTATGTCTGATTAAAAACTTCAAGCATCTGATAGAACCACAGTAGCTTTGGCTGACTTGTCGTAAGGAAAGAATTAGCAACCAAAAGTAATTCATGAACTTTCTCACACTCCCACTTGAATCCTCTTTGCCCTCGACTGAACCCGGTGGGATTTATTTAGACGAGCGCCCGTCTTTGAGGAAGCGGGCGTCGACCTGAACCTGGCCTCGGAGGGGCAGCGGGATGTTGTAAGCCTCAAAAGTTTCTCATGGCAGATTTTTATGGGAAGCAACCCATGTGCGTACCTCACATCCCCTCTCTGCACAAAGGGAATTTTTCCACTGCTCCGTTACCAAGGCAACCGGGGGAATGGCTAACAGCTGTTTGGATGGCAGGCCTGTCCAGTGCAGGAAGCACATCTGTATACTCTCATATAAAGCGCGGCAAGGTTTTCCTTTGCAACTGTGTTTTGTTGACTGTCCTGACCCGAACACTCCTTTTTTTTTTTTTTGAGATTTTTTATCTCAGTGAAGTTTTCCTGGTTTAATAAAGGTTGAATAAAATGAAAATGTACCGCCATTAAGAGTTGTGCTGCTTCAGTGGAGTGGATACTCCGATGTCAAACATGATCCAGGAAGTTGTTTTGCTGGCTTTCAAATGAACTTTCCTTATTAAAAAAACATAAACATACTTTTTTAGTAACATTTTAACATTGGGAACTATCAGGTAAGTGTAAAATGTTATGTAAGGTGCTCTGGTTAGCAGTCACACTTAAAAATGGGAAAACCTGTAGCTGGCCTTAACTTTTGCTGAATACCGCTTACGGAGGTTCTTACCCGTTTTTCGATGTCACTTATCATCACTGATTACAAAAGGGGTCACGGAAAATCTAGAAAATGTACGTTGAATTTTTTTGCCCCAAAAATTTTTGCATGAACTTTCAGCGTGTCCACAGTATGTCCCGAAAACGGAGGTACCGTCAAGCTTTACATGTCGAATCAGCCCAAAATATCTTTTGAGTAAATTGAGGTTGTTATCGCCTAATATCTGCTCAAGTGCATCCCATTAAAGCATCTCGTCAGGCACTCGAGGCGTTAAGTGCTTAAAATGTCTCTGGGGTGCTCGTGGGGTACGCAACAGAAAAGTGGGCTCTTGACGGTGCGTGATGGCTTCAGCGAGAATCCCCCTTAATGGATCAGTAGTGGCGTTTAATACTAGAGCTCACGCATCAGGGAATGAGTACCCACTACTGCACTAACGTGTAGACTTGCAGTTAATTGGACATTTTGGTCAAAGAGGGTGGATTGAGAAGGCAGGTTCTCGAATCTATTTATCCACATGGGTGGAAATGGTGTGTTTTTGTATATGTTGCGGAGAGCGGCTCAATGGATGGATTTGTGGTGACATTAGGCCGAATCTGCAGAGGTGATGGGGAGCCTGTCCCCATGGTGTTCTCGGAAATGACAAAAATGGCTACAGGACAGAAAAGAAGACACAATTGTGGCCCTGTTCACATTTCACAGAGCTGGCAAGGCACATTAACTCATTCACTGCCGTGAACTCGAATCCAAACGTTAGTTGCCACTGACGTATATAGACGTCAAGTACGGTTTTCAACAGGAAGATGTGGAAGATTGTCTCGCCCAGCTTTTCTGTGAAATTCAGGCTAGAAAAGTATTAGCATTTATCTGCTTGACATGTTTCTTGACACAAAAAGCTCGTTTTTGCCACTAATTGGCCAGAAACAGATGTTTTTTTTGTGAAGGCAACACATGTTCTACTGCTGATTACTAAAGAACAGACAACGGTAGACTCAAACAATTTTTTTCCGGTGAAAGAAGAGAGCCTACTCTTTGGTAGGGTCGGTGCTTATATTGTCACACAACACAATATTTTGTGGATATTAAAAGATCAGTTAAAATGATCTAAAACGGCTGGCAATTTGGGGAAAATAGCAGGCAGTGAATGAGTTGAACACCTTGTATCCCACTGCAAAACCAACACGATGCTTTGGCTACTGTTGACTCATTTCAAACCAATAAAGACTTGTACCACCACATACAAATATGGCCTTTGAAGTCGGCGTCCATTGGGTCGCTGCTGACATAAGTGACCTAAACCTTTGACATCGGAAGATAGGTTGCCAGTTGTACCTTCTTCCCAGACAGTCACCCAAAGCATTTAGTTTCTTAAATGATGGGAAATGTCTGGTGTAAGCCTGAATTTGGCTTCTCCGCCTGGCTGATTTGTTGAAAGAACATCAGTTGTTTTCCGTCTGGGATGATAACAAGGCCGTGAGACATTTACAAAGGTGGCAATTACTGTGTTATTGACCTTAATACAAAATGTAGATTTTGTTGCTCGTCCCTTGGTTATACTTGTACATGGCAGCTTTTATTATGCACACTTTCTTGTTATATCGTGCTAAGATTGGCCTTAATTATGTTGACTTCTTTTCAATAAAAAGGTCATAGTGCTAGGAAGCAAATACCCGAGGACCATGTGTGTTTTTGTCTCCCCTAATTTGGATGGCTTGCGGTCTGAGCTCTTTTTATGGATCCCCAAGTGGCTCTGCTACTTTCATCCCCATCAATCTCCAAGAAGTGATGAGGAGTCTCAGTTAGAATCATCAGACGAGGATTTCAGTTTTCAGACCGTCCCCCCCCCCCAGGAGCCGCCGGGAACATAAAAAGAGTTTACTGTCTCTGTGACATCAAAAGCACTGGCTTCTGAGTATAAAAGTATGAGGTAGTTGGAGTTGAAAATCCCAGATTGGATATTGAGTCTTTGCATGCTTTTATTGAAAAAATTATTATTATTTTTTTTTTACTTCGAAACAAGATGGCTCGCAGTGGTGTGGTGTCTAGCTATGACGGATCAATACCGTGGTCATTTGTTCGGCGGCGAATGTTTACAAGCGGGGTCGATCGCCACCCACGTGCTGTCCATAAACCGTGGTGTTGCGGTTGTTGTTGTAGAACTGGGGGTTCTCAGGTTCAGAGGGCGTTCCTTGGAAATTGCTTTGATCGTTTGCGTGGTAAACAATGGTTATGGGTCAGTATAGCTGCTCTTGTAGACTACAGCAGGTGATGGTTTGTAGTCTACGGACATTTGTCTGCAGTCATTGACCAGAACTAAAACACTTTGATGGAACAAATATTTTATATACCCGACATTTTCTAGCTTCTGTTGTCATAAAACAGATGTTGGTAATCATCGTTCATAATAGACGAGCCTTAAAATAAGTGTACCAAACGTCCAAACAGTGTGACCCAAACCAGCAATAAAATCCCAAAGATCAAAGTCCGACGTGGTGGAGATCGTCGTCTGGTTGTCCCATCACTCAAGTGGATTACATAATACTCCCCTCCTGTACACTAATTAGTTACACCCATCTCATTACCTTAAAAGCTTCTCTGAAGAGGCGACACCTGTGTGGACGACCTTCGAACCCGGTTGGTTTAGCAGAAAGCTTCTCGTCACTGGCTATTTGCAAGGAGTGGGAATCATAGACTAGCCTTCAATACAATATCACCATATTTCACCGTCGAGACTGATATGATCACAAAACAGTGGTCGTGTGATAAACCATAGAAAACCGATGACGATACAGCATGACATCAGAATAGTACTTGAACATTGGACAGCTATAATATTGATATTTGACACATGTATCATGAGAGAAAATGATATCACATTATCAATATTTTGTTCCACCCCTACTATTTACTAGTGTTATGATATATTCTCAGACCTTTCTGCCTGCAGTTGGTCAAATAAAGGCATGATGTAGGCCGCGGATGCTTCATAAGTTGGCGTCATTAGTGACTCAGTGACAAACATGCGAGCGAAAAGGCGCCCAGCGGGTTGCACGCTCCGATGACTTTCATACGGATGCCCTCGACGTAGCTGCTAGCGCCTTTCCTTTCGTTGTCACCTTCCCGATCTCGCCGAGGGAGAAATTCCAGCGAAGGGGGCGGGGCAGGAGCGTAAGGCGGGGGTCGGGCGTGAATAGAGCTGAGCAAACATTCAGACAAACACTCCAAAAAAACCCTCACGGTTTCCTTTGGTGCGCTCTCACAGCAATCAGCGTCCACTGGGGAAGTCACACATCCCGTTGTCACACAAGTGGCGTTGATGGTTATTTGTGGAAGTGGCTAATTAGTCCACTCAGGATGGAGCCTATCCAGTTAAACACATGCCTTGAGGTGTTACATTTGCCGTCACAAAATCCTACTTTTGTTGTCCCTATTAAACCGTGACGTTTTGACATCTGAACCCCGACATTAATTCTGAGGTGACACCGGTGGGTGTTATGCGCTGACAGGACAATCTATCCTATATCTGCCCCCAGCAACAAGCAGCTGTCCCCCTGTAAGGCTAAATATGGTCGGCTCGCGTTACACTGTATTTGCTTTAAATAAAATAACACGGTCAGTCAGGGGTCCTGTGTCAAAGCCACCCCCGTTGCACACAAATGGTGTGCGCGGGAGCTGAGGTTAATTTTTCTTTATGGAGTACGGTAACATTTTTAGCCAACAGTTCTCATAGCGAATGGTAATATTTTAAGTTAGTAGTTCAATTTCCGGCCCCACCTGTGCGGAGTTTGCATGTTCTCCCCGTGCCTGCGTGCGTTTTCTCCAGGCAGTCCGGTTTCCTCCCACATCCCCAAAAACATGCATGGTAGGTTAATTGACGACTCTAAATTGCCCGTAGGTGTGAATGTGAGTGCGAATGGTTGTTTGTTTGTATGTGCCCTGCGAATGGCTGGCAAACAGTTCCAGGGTGTACCCCGCCTCCTGCCCGATGATAGCTGGGATAGGCTCCAGCACGCCCGCGACCCTAGTGAGGAGAAGTGGCTCAGAAAATGGATGGATGGATGGATGGATGGATGGTTCTTATAGTGAACCTGAACATTTTTAGCCAGCAGCTCTTATAGCGAACACCATCATCTTTAGCCAGCAGTCCTACGAGAGTAGGCTAACATTTTTAGTCCGCACTTCTCATTATTTATTTTATTTTTTTTAAATAAATGCTACGATTCGTAGCCAGCAGTTCCCATGCTGAACATTTTTAGATGTTGTTTGTTTTTTCGATGCTTTTCTGAAGCTTTCATGCTCTTCTGCTTGTTGTCAGCTGTTGTCTCTGCGTGTCCTCTCGTTTCTTTTGGGAAGAATACATTAGGCGGCCGCGGCATCCCACCGCCCCTGGACGTGACACTCACACTGTCAACTATGAATAGCGCTCTCCTTAATGCACGTGCAGCTTATTCACTTGGCTAAACATTGTTATTTCACGCTTCCCCTTCAATACATGCTAGCATACTGAACACTGTCATGCCGTGCAGACACACACAACATGTCATTCATTTCAGCGGCCTGATGAACTAATTGAATGTGCTCTGTGTGTGTTTGTGTGTCCTCAGGATTAAAGAATGGGTGGACCAGATGCAAAAGGACTTGATCACGCTCACGGACAAGGCGAGCGGCATACGAAGTCTCACTCAGGTGAGGCGGGTCAATCAAAGTCTCGCCAAAAGTGCATTGATGAATTTCTACGTTAATTATCCTTGAGCTCTCTTTCAACGACCTTCACGCAGATACATTATACCGCAACTCTATATATAGACGCTTCTCATTAGCGCTAATGCTGCACTTTAACTCACCTCATTCTTGTAGACTGCACTGATTGAAAAGCTAATAATAATAATAGTGTGTTCTTGTAATAATGCGCTGTTGTTAAGAAGTCATCATGAAACTATGCAAAACTTTCATTTCGAATGTATTTGTTAATACTGTGCCAGATTTCAACTTGCACAGCATGCAGAGTTTAAAAGGGGGCGGCTTGAATGTTAATTCAAGATCAGGAATGTCTTCCAAAAATTGTTTGGTGGGTGCCCAAGTCCCTCCATGTAGGAAGTCTGTAAAAAAATAAAGAAAATGGATTAAAGATTGAATAGAATTCTACTTGGTCACAAAAATATGACATGAGGCTTGACATAACGGCGTCATCTCACCTTAAATACTATGATATAATCAAGTAAATAACAAACTCAAAGAAAACAGTGATAATGGTAATGTTACTAAAGACATCAATACGGTAAATATGAGCTTTTTTGTGCACGATTATGTGAAATGTTGGTGGTACAATTAAGGAAGGCGAATAGCCCGCAAAAGCACTGTGGCGTCTGTTTGTTACTGCAAATGGCATCCAACCCAACTAAAACTGGTTGTAGAAAATAGATAAAATGGTAAATAGTTCGGTGACATTGCATCGGTGATAACATTGCTTATGCCGCAGTAGTTCACCACCGAGGGGGGAGAACCAATAGATGCACTTGCCGTCTTGAACGCTGGACATTGAAAAGGCCTCCAGGCTGCAAAATAATTGTCTCGGTTTGGCATTTGTGCGCTTTTCTTTTGCTGCTTTTGCTCCATCATATTCCGCAGCATGCTAAATGTCATTTAGTATTATGACGTAACCTGACATTGCCGTTCAATCACTCCCTCCCCTTTTTCGTTGGTCAGTAAGGACTGATTGAGACTGTATGTAAATGTCTGCCTGGTTCAAAATATATGCAGTAGGGGGGGGGGGAAATATTCTGTAAAAGACAGAATATCCAAAGTTTGGGATCATTTCACACTTAAAAAGAAGATAAAGTGCAATCTTTACCACAACAGCACGTCTATGTTCGCCACCACAAGGTAATGTATTGATGTTTAGCTAATTTCATATAGCCTAACATCGCTACTTACGCAAAATCAGTTTTTATCTGATTAATCGATGGTATAATCGGTAGAATACTCAATTCTATTTCTGCTGCTGACCAAACATCTCACCTTTGAGCTTTCGTCCTTGGTGGAAGTCAGCGCAAGCATATTCTTAATTGATACCACTGACTGACTGTTTGATGGTTTTTCCTTGGCCCTTCCTAAATTTCCATGGAAAACGTTTCAGGGTAGTAATGCTAACAGTAATAAAAACAAAAAAATAACATCAGCAATCCTTTTGTCATCAGATCTACAACAAACATAAAACGCACTTCAGCGTGGAGACCAACCGCATCGAAGAGCTGGTGGCCACGGCCGCCGGGAATATCGAGAGATTGTTGGAAAGCCGCTCCAAAGCCCTCAAGGTGACTGCACGCACGCAGGTGTCATCATAAAACCTTTTGTTCTTTTTGTGTTGACGGAGATTTGACTCGCATGTCAACGCCGGAGGGACACCCAATTAAAGCCCCTGTTTCCATGGTTACGTTTTAAATGATTACGCCCATCAACCCAGCCGAACGGTATGCGACACAGAAGCAGGAACGCTTCAATTGGATGCTTTCTTTTTTCATTATTTGTTGCGAATGTCATTGTCTTTCTTTTTGGTTGACTCTTGAATGGGAAACATAAAAATACATTAAAGGAGACATATTGTGATTTTTAAACAGTTCCCAGGGGTCTCTGTGTGTTTTTGTCAAAATACCACCAGGATCAAGAGTTATTAAGCACTTATCACCCAATTTTCTTGTATCTTATTTCGCGGAACTCTGCCTGTTTTGAAGGGGCGGTCTTGTCTCATGCAAATAAGCCTCGTGCGGGACCAATGCCAAGTACTACCGGGGTGGAGCTGAGGTGTTGCCACGAGGCAAGCGGCTTCAAATTACGGTAGCTGGATCCCAGAGTCTGATGCGACAAGTGAGCACCCATAAAGACAATAAAAGCATGGATTGTACTTTCACTGGTGGAAGCAGCACTTTGTCATCAAACTGTTGGACTCAGTCAGGGTCAATTTTCCATATTTAAGTTGTTTGGCATCTGTAATAACAAAGTTTCTAGAAGGGAGAGAGAAACAAAGACAAAAGACACAGCACTAATTGTAAACAGGATGAGAGAAGTAAATCATTACATTATCTACAACAATGAAACATTAAATATGAGTGTTGCATGGGGCTGTAGTGCTACACCCTGTGAGGGAAGGACAGGACAAGATAGAACAGGACAAGGACAGGAGAAGAAGCATGCAGGACAAGGGTCGTGAACCCGGCTGTACAACTGAAGTGTGGTGGCATTAAATTATAAAAGTCTACAGGACGAGAGTATAAGTGAGGGGATACACAAGCGATGTGCATATTCATGAGTTATGAAATTATGAATCTTGAATGGCTGTAATTAATGATTTCTTTATTGCGCTGAAGTTGGTTCGCAAGGAATTTTCCTGACTTATTGTACTCAAAGTTAGTGTATCTTAACTGTTGTTGCAGAAAATCAGTTATTTTTAATAAGATAACATCTAACTGATGTTTTGCCTTTTGAAGTTGGTTTCTAAATGTATCTATCGGATTAATTGCATATTCTTATTCAAACGCTCTCATCCCTAACAAGTATGTTTTTATTTTTACACCGATATATTTAATACAGTTTGGGAATCCTTTGTCTCTAAAACGTGAAACAAACACTCAAAAAAATTCCATGAAATACACAGGAACACCTTGTGATATCAGCATTTGATCGATCAAAATATACATCATAAAAAAAACATTTTTATTAAATAAAGGTAAAAGTCAACACATTTATCGGACCCCTAGTTAGGACACTATTTTACGATCCTAATTTTGTCTTTGAGGCAACCTGAAGGTCATTCTTTACAAGTGGCCGCTCAGAACTCTTGTTCACTTTGAGGAAGTCTCGTCGTCCTTTTTGGGATTGGCGGCACGAGCGCCCACACAGACCAAGACAGGCAGCGGGAGAAGATGGGCGAGGGAACAGAGAGCAGACAGCCAAAGATGGGGCTCTTTGAATAATGATCGGGGTTATTTTAAGGTCTCAGATTGCATTAGCGCTGGCAGTCGATCCGAAAAAGGCTTTGGCCGCCCACCGGAGGCCGGGCCGCAGTCGGCGGCCTCTCTTGGTGGCTCGCCATTGATGGAACGCCTCTTCATCTCTGAGGCGTGGGCTGCCAGGGGAAGCAGAGCCCAGAGATGCGGCAGCGGGTTGCCATGACGGCGCCCCCGGTCGCCAGGCAATTCGGCATCATAAACACGCAGAACCCCCCACCTTTTCGTCGTTTAATCACCGGCGAAAAGTTTCCCCGCGAATCCTCGCAACTGCACTCTGGTGCTCATTAGGGTGTCACTTGAGTCACGTCCCTTTAAGCGGTGCGTTGTGTAGTGGCGCGTAATTACAGTGGAGTCACTGATCTCTGCTATGTGTGCGTTATTAAACTGACACTAGTCGACATGGCTTGAGTCGTTAGACGCGGCTGTTAGGACGTCTTAATCACAGGCTATACACTCATACGCAAACACGACGACACTAGCGCATCGTCCACTTACTACATATATTGCAAACGCATGAAAATGACTGACAAACAGGAGAGTTGTGACTAACATGTTGCCAGTCACAACAGCAAATGCTTGGGGTTTGGTCTCCCGAGCCCCGCCTTGCACTCTGGCAGGCAGGTGGCAGTTTGGGGGGGCTTTGAAGTGCAGACGGGTGCTCGGGTTGGAATTACTTGCAAGGCGATACCTTTGTGAGAGCCAAAAAAACAAGTGGCGAGTGTAGTGGTACATGCTGAAGCCACATAGATTATATATTCATATATTCATTAGCCTATGACATTTTGTTAGAAATCAATTAAAAATATACATTTCCACTGACCTTCATTTTATCATTTTTTCCATTTATTGAAGTATGCTGTTTTTCTTTTTTTTTCTTTTTTTATTTGAGTAAGAACTTCACTTGTCAATCTGTCACAACCTTGTTTTTATAGTTTATTCTTTTAGATTTAATTTGTAGTTAGTTTAGTTTTTAGCTCAATATTTTCAAACCCACTTTTTCCAGTAGCTTCAGGCACATCAGTGCATCGCGTATCTGCCTGGTAATCAGCGATAGCTCGCTCACATGCGTCGGTGTTGGAGTGTTTTCTAGCCCCAATGCCTCGCTTGTCTCCTTGGACGAGTACAATTTAGCATTTTGAGCACAATTAAAAGAGCCCAATGGAGCCAAGAGGCACAAGTTGTTTGCGCTCGTGCCAGCGCCGACTTTGAGCGGGTGACCGATTTAGCCCAGACGTCACTTAAACGTGCCACCGCGTTGCCCCGGTGCCAATGAATTATGCAACGATCACAGATAGCCATAATTTATGTGGTTTCTGTGTACTTTCTCATTCACCAGTCGAGTAATTTTACATGTAAGTGGGACACTGGCTTAATGAGTGAGGGAGAAGAAACAAAAAAGCGCTCAAGGGTTGCGTGTTTGCCGTCCGCCGAGTCCTAATGGGACGCCGTGATATTTGCAGATGTCTTGTTGAATTCCACTCGACGACTGATCATTTTTTGTTTGTTTTTTTAACCCTCTTTTTTTTTTTTTTTAAACACCATTTCTCACGGGAAATTAATAGTACAGTGCCTATGTGGACCAGGTACAGATTAAAAGATGGGTGCATGATAAACCCATTAATCAAGTCATTATGCCGAAATATGGGAGCGTGTACAATAGTTGTACGAGGAGGGGGTTTAATTATAGCACGCGGCGCGTCCTAATTTACAATACAAGTGCTGCATCCAGAATATTAGTAATATTAATTTTTGTATTTTTTAGCGACTGGCAGAAGAGGCCGAAAGCCTCCAAATGGCTCACATATGGCAAGTCAACAGCGAGGTGAGTCGGGAATTTATTGAAAAATTGCTAGTATGTCGACGCGAGAGTGTTTGACGACCCTGTGAAGTGAATTCAGAGATTTGTTTGGAAATACATTATTCATGTTGGAGAGTAATTGATGAATGACTGATCATGTGCTACTTCCTCTATGTAGTACTCAAATTTGGAGATAGCTTTCTTGACCTTCAATTTCTACTTGTTTGTTATTTTATTTATTGAACTCTCCATTTATATTTCATCTTGAACAGTGAATGCAGTTCTTAAGCCTCTGGCCTTCTGGGAACCAATCATATTTCGTCTCCCACTTCACCGTTTATCTTATGAACATGCAAAACAATCCATCTTCAGACGAAATGAGCATTTTCCATTAAAAGTCAATTATCTGCATATGATTTCCTGGGTGCAATATGTCTGCCGTAATACGATTGCAAATGTAATTCATTTTTTTTGGGTCTATCGTCATTTCCCACTTGTCTCCTGTCTTTTCACAGCCCGACAAAATCATCTACTACAACGCCAAAGACAACGTGAGTATAACATTGAAGTATTGTGTGGCTTTATTGAGTATTTGGATAACTTTTAGTCGCGTTCACGCGTCAAGAAAGACCGCAAGTCGATTCGCCTCCCCCTGTGGCCTCAGACGTCATCTGTCGCCTCCGATAAGCCGGGATCGGCGTCTCGTTCCCGTGCGCTGTCGCGGTGAGAAAGCAGCGTGCTCACCCACAGCACACTCCTGTCACTCTGTATTTGACGGACAGAACACACCCCTTACCTCTCTCTCACGTTCACGAGCTCACATTTACATTTCTTAATACCATGTCTGCAGGAACTTGTAATTCACTTTAATAAAAATGTAATGATCCCTTTTTTTTTTTTTTTTTTTTTCAGCTCTGGGGTCCAAAAATTATGAAATCCTATTCAAGTGCATGGCAAGCAACAGGTGGTGCCATAAACTAAAAGGCCATTTTAGCCAATCAGAAACGTGAGGAAAGTCACTTCTGGAAAAGACGCAACAACAACATTTGCAATTGGAAGGAAAAAACAAACAAACTGTGAACTGCAGGCTCTTGAAGCCCCTTTGAGACTCTTTTGTGATAAACTTATGAATAAACTTGGAGAAAAATGTCAGTCGTGTAGGGATGGTTGGATGACCAAACTGCAAATTTTAAAAATACTCAGCTGTAGATAATTCTCGGGGAGCCGGGAATCGAACACGCGTTCGATCACAACACCCGACAAGAGTGAACGTGCGTGCGGCGATATGTTTTGTAACTTTTTAAATCATCCTTCTTTGCGCAGCTCAATCAGACGGAGAAGAAGAACCGCTACGTTCCCGAGGACTTCCACGTGGACCCCGACTTCCAGCGTCTGGTCTCGTACAACACCACGGCCGTCCACATTCCCACCGACATATACGAGGGCTGTAAGTGTTGCTGCCTATGTCCGTCATCACCGCGTGTGCCCGTGTGGGATTATTTTGCTGCTGATGTTAGCGTTTCGCCCCAAATAGTCTCTATAGCCATTGAGCCATCACATGTTAGCATTTAGCCTAACTCATCCGTACCTATTTTTGGTCCTCATATTAAAATTGTGTTCAAAGCGTCACAGTGCCTTTATTATTATTTTATTATTTAATTTATATATATATATATATATATATATATATATTATTATTTATTTATTTTTTTTTTTTTTTTTTTGCTCACGTTAGCGTTATCTCAACTGCATTTTTATCGCATGGCATCTCCTTGCCGTACTGGGGCGGCATTGGTCCCTTTGTTCCCTCCCCGGGAGGACAGGCAGCCATATTGACACCACTCAGGAGAGCTGGCGTTTCCATGGCAACGTCACGAAGACGCCCGCTAACTGGATTTACGACGACTTTGTCTAGACCAGGCAGGCGTCCTTGTTGCGGCGCTCCTCCCTTTTCCCGACATTTGCCACTTTCCTCCACAGCTAATCATCTTCTCCAATCATGGTTATTAATAGAGGAGACAAAGTTGCTCCTCCCCCGCCCTCACTACTAATATTCCATCTTATCCCACATTAGTCGTGCTCGATTGGATTCTATTTCCCTCCTGATCCAGCGAGAGGAATCCATCTTCCCTTTCACGCGATGAATCACAGCGTTGTGCGTGTCACGTTCCTCGCACGGTGCCCGTCCTCTGCCCTCTCTGCTCATTAGGCAGATCGGCGTGGACGCACGGCGCGAAAGGAGGGCCTCGGCGGCCCCCGCGGCCGCATATCTGATGCCCGTTTGCGCCGACGCTGTGTGGCACCTGTCAGGCCGAGGCGGGCGCACGGCGGTGACGTGCCGCGATACTGCCACGCCGCCACTGCGTGTTCTCGAGCCGCCTCCCCGCGGCCCGGCTCGCGGCGTGGAAATAGATTTTTCCTTCTTCTATGTCCGCTTTGATTTGTGGCTGAGGCTAAACGCGGGCAAAAATATTGGACTCCTTTTGACGGTGACAAGTTCACCCCAAGTGTGTCCAAATGTTATTTTTTTGAAAAACATATATCTATGTAATGTTTTCATTTGTGATACAGCTACAAATTGACAAAATATTGGGACACTCAATGGTGGGGAAGAGTTTGGACAGATTGACAAAAATATTGGGACACCTACACGTGGTGACAAGTTGAGGGGCGTCCCAATACTTTTGCCCCTCCCGTGTTATGCAGCGCTTGGTCCGGCTGCGGCGCGCCCTTGCCAGGACTTGACCTCATCAGCCGATGGACACGTTTGAACTCTTGAATTTACGGCCCGTAGCACTCGTGTGTCTTTCTCCGGGATTTAAGATCACGTGACAGGCTTTTTAACGCAGAGACGGCGGCAGTGTACGGCGTAGTGATTGCGTTGGCTGACAGCGAGCAGACGTGACGACGGGGCGCCTTTTGCCACTTCCCTTGCCGCCGCCTAATTGCTGTCAGCGGCGCGTGGGTGGGCGACAACGCGCAGACAGACGAGCATCCCCCTTTTGTTGACCTCAGTTGTAGTTTACGGTTGATAAAGCGATGTACTGATTGTCCAGTCACATCGTTCCAATGTTGCTTTTGATAATTCTGCATTGAAATGAACTAAATGCTGATTTATGACCAAACTCCGACGCATCAACCTTGCCACACGGTACCATTTGTTGATATTTGTATACTCATCTTGTGTGGGGCTGCGAGTGAGTGTGATGTCATCGAAGCGCATTCGTCCGCAGGGAGCGTGAGAGAGTCCAAATTGTGAGCGTTTATCACACCGGGACGCACGCTCTGCTCCACGGGGAACACTTGAAGGAGGGGCCTCGGGTGTTTTTATACCCTACAAAGCATGGAATGTCAGCCTGGCTACATGGTGGCGAGGAGGAGGATTCCCCCATGGAGAGAAGTGGAAAAAGATGATATTGTGGTGCAATTTATAGCCCGGTGCTGCTTGTTGTCTACAGTCTACATTTCTGTGATTAGGTGTCAATGGTATATATGCTGTACTTCTTTCTCGAGGGGAAAAAAAACCCCAAACTACACTTTTTAAATTAGCACAGTGGGAGCTGACTCGCTACTCGCGACGTAACCATCTATCAAGTATATTTGAGGGTGTTTGTGTCAGCTGCCTGCATGCATGTGTGCATGTCACCATGTGTGTGTATTAGAGCCACCATCATTCGAAATGTGTTTACTTTCGCATGTGTCGACTTTCTGCCTCTGTCGGCCGTGCGCGTGTATATTCCAACCGCCATCATTGTGAATGAACTCAACTGGATCAAGTATATATTTTTTTCCAGTTGTGTCTTTTACCATGTGTCAACTGCATGTCTGTTTTCATGCTTGTGTATTGCAGCCACCATCATTCTGAATGAGCTCAACTGGACAGAGGCCTTGGAGGAGGTTTTCCGGCGGAACAAAGAGGAAGACCCCACGCTCCTCTGGCAGGTGTTTGGTTCCGCCACCGGACTGGCTCGCTACTTCCCGGGTGAGCCCCGAGACGGAAGCCGCCTCACCGACCTTGACCTCGGCAAAGTCATCTCAAAGACTGTACAGTGTGTCATCACGTTAGTGGCGCGCAAACGCCTCCGTCTTGTGACTTTTGGCACCGATGCCTCACATTGTGACTCATTCGCAGTGTCAAAACCTCATTTGATTTTTGTATTTTTTTTCCTCCTTGCCTGCTGAGTTTTTCAATTGTGGCCTCAAAAGTCCAAAAGAATGAAAAAACACGTCAACAAAAGTGGCGTTGGGGCTCCTCAAGGCCACGCTTGAAACGAAATGACTGTTTCTTTCTGTCAAAACGCAGCATCTCCCTGGATCGACTCCAGCAAATCGGCCAATAAAATCGACCTCTATGACGTACGCAGGCGGCCGTGGTGAGTGCGGCCCGACATATGCTATTACGCCGGATCAAAAACCAAAACTGTCATTGTCGTGTGATTACCCACCAGGTACATCCAGGGGGCAGCGTCGCCCAAGGACATGCTGATCCTGGTGGATGCGTGAGTGAAAAGCTTATGATTCAACACGCACACGCTCAGATAAATGCTTTATGTTGGAACCCTTTGACTGTTGACCTTGCGTCAACCAGCGGGCGCACACGGGACGACTCGGCCGTTTACAGTCCACACAGGAAAAAAAATGCCAGGTTATTTTTGGACAACAGAGAGCATTTGAAGTGCACACCTCTGAAGTCACACAGTACAATTTCGATGGCTAAAATGAGGCACAGAGCAGTTTACATGTGAGAAGATTGAACGTTATGTTTTTTTCATGCATTAAAATTGATACAAATTTGCAAAAGGGATAGGTTTTGTTTTGCGTTTTTGGTGGTATTTACCTTTTTTTTTTAAAACATGTTTGTCTAAATCTATAGCTAAACATTAGTTCTGACTCTGACTACACATACGAATTACATAGTTTAAAAAATATATATTTTAGCGCATTACGAAAGCATTAAAATATTGTTTTATGTCCTTATTTTATCATGTAAACCATTTCAGATATATTTTTGAACTGGAAAAATACTTTTCTACACATTATATTAATCTGTAAATCACTTGCAAAACTGTTTTTTGATTTTATTTGAACATTACAAAACTAGGGATTATTGAAATATTTATTTTTTCATATACATTAATTGGTATATTATTTTTTTTTTACATTATCAAACTAATTTACATCCTCTGTAAATCACCTACACTATCTACCTGCACATAAAAAAATGACATTTTTTGAGCACATTACAAAAAATTAATGTAAAACATGATATTGCTATATATTTGCCATTATTTTTGACTTTTTTTCCTATATTTTCCCTTCATTTTTTTAACCTTACAAAACAACTTTTGTCCCACACCTTTGTAAACCATTTCTTAAAAATACAACATCTTCACTTCAATAAATGCTCACAGCTAAACTGCGATCACGTCAGTCTTCTCCTGTAAATCCAAATAATATCTTGACCACATGGCATCAAATATCAATTCTGTCGTGCAAAACGTGATGATGTCGGCTTCCTGCAGGAGCGGCAGCGTGTCGGGCCTCACCCTCAAGCTGATCCGAACGTCCGTCAGCAAGATGCTGGAGACGCTGGCGGACGACGACTACGTCAACGTCGTCTATGTGAGCACTGCGTCAATCATTTTATTCACATGTGAATGCTTAGTGTATGAATTTGCCCAGAACTTAAATTTCGGGATTTATTTATTCCCCCCCCCCCCCCCCTGTAAAACGATCAAAGCTGAGTAGGGCTGCAGAAATCAAATATTTTTAGAATCGGTTATTCTACCGATTATCCCATCAATTAGATCACGTTCTACACTGTATTATTTGTGTCTTTAAAAGGCGGGGCCTGGCGTGGTGAGTGACACGGGTGTCAGCGAATGAAAGTCGAGTTGTCTATTGCGAGGTGTGGAAAAATGCACTGTAATCAAATAATTGAAGTTACTCGATGAATCGTTGCATCTATCGTTTAATTTCTGATCTCATTGAGCGTTCTCGTTGAATGGCTTTCAATTGCCGTTTGATTTTCGTGTGTGCGTGTTCACATCAACTGAGAGTATGTGAAGCACGTTATGTCATGGCATCTCATCGGCCCAACAGATGACAAGCCAATGACCCCGCATAGCGTGCGTCCAATGTAAGAAACACGCGGCGTCAGCCACAGATGCGTTCACTGACACTGGGAATATTCGTCATTTGAAGTGGCACGCACGTTTGAAGTGATTTTTAAAATACGGCGCATCCTTGGAACGGGCTTGCGGGTGGAAATAAATCCCCAAATCCCCTCGTGAACGCCGGTGACGTTTATTTCCGTTTGCGCATCAAAGCAGCCATTGATCATAATTTCCTTGGCTTTGCCTTGATGGAGCCATGCTTTTTGTTTTGTCTGTGTGTGTGTGTGTGTGTGTGTGTGTGTTGTGCCTTCAAATCAGCTAAGAGCTTTTCAAAGTAATGCATTTAGTCAGCACTGCAATCACAATATTGATGCTTTTTTTCCTCTCTCTCCAACCTGCCGCAAGCTGTCGTAATAGAATAGGCTTTTGGTGTGAGTGTGCGTGCGTGCGTTTGTGTGTGTATTATGTTTATTCATTCACTAAAAAAAAAGTTTTTTTAAATATCGATCTATTGTTTATTAAATGGCATCATTATTATGAGTACACTGAAAGATCAGTGATAATAACATTAAACATTCCAAGTACCTTTAAGAATAAAAACAATAAATTACAAATAACAAAAATATATTTCAGATGACGCTCAAAAATAAAGGAATTGAAAAATTCAGCAGCCTGTACAGGGATGATTCATCTAATATAAACATCATAAATGTAGAAATTGATAGCAGTAATAATAAAATAAATAAAATTAAGAAAATGAATAAAACAAAATAAATTGCAATTAAATAAAGTATATTTTAAAATGCCCTCCAAAATAAAATGTATAAAAAATAATCAAAAATATGTACATTCACAAATGAATTCAATTAGTTTGGCGGCCACAACATTGGCTCCACAGTTTTGATTGACAACGTCAAGGATCTATTTAACCAAATTTAGTATTTCATAATTAATAGTACATCATTTATTATTGTGGTTGTCGTGTCATACTGTCTTGTAATTTCTCGAGCCTAACTAGATAAGACTGCCAACACATTAGGAACACCTCTCAATCTGATGCAGAGCAGTTGTAACATAATTTCACCATAATTCATAACTTGTGTGTGCGTGACTTGACTAGCTGCGCATCTACCTTGACCACTGTTGAATCTTTTGAGCTTTCCATAATCAATATTTGTGTTGTTTTTGCTCTTGATTTTCCTTCCCGTTCCCCTCGCCGTCCTTCCTTCTGCTCCTCCAGCCTCCTTCGGTCTGTAAACCTTTACCTCACCGCCACATTTTATGACAAACACAGCGCTGATAAATCATAACTGTGCTCATACTGGAGATATGACCCAGTTAATGTTCCATGAGCTGACCCAGAAGCAGTCTCTATTGTGCATGATGAAGCCCCGCCACATATTTCCGTGACAAATATGTGCCCGTGCCTCTCCTCCACGTCCCGTCATCCCGCGTGCCGTCTCCCTCTCTCTCCCGTCCCAAACTGCAGTTCAACGACAAGGCCACGTACGCCGCCTGCTTCAAGAACCTGGTGCAGGCCAACGTGCGCAACAAGCGCATCCTCAAGGACGCCGTGCAGGGCATCAGCGCCAAGGGAACCACCAACTATGGGCGCGGCTTCGAGCTGGCCTTCAGCCAGCTTGCACAGGTATATGGAGAGGGTTCGCATTGAAGATTCTGCAGAAACACAACAAATTACAAGATGATGGGATTTTTGCATATTTTGTATGAAATGGGAAATAAGTAGGAATCTTGATTAGCTCTGCTTGATATTATATTTAATGTTACAGCTTTGTATGTTTGAGTGCATTTTAATTTTAATTAGATTTTTGATTTAAGACATTTTTTAATTTCATACATGTATTTATTTTTATCCTTGCTTGAATAACTTATCTGAGTCAGTGCAATTAATTAGATTTTAATTTATTAACTATTATTTAAATGTGATCATTTTACTCTATTTTATTTTAACTAAGGATATTTTATTTAGTACAGTTCTTTTAATTTCTTTTTATTCGAATCTTTTTTAAATATTGGTTTATATTTTTATTTATGTTCCCCTATATATATATTTTCTTTATTTTTAGTTTATTTTTTTAATGGTTGAACTGTCACCAAATTATCATGAGATTATCCTCCAAAAATATCCCCGCCAATTTATCGTGTTGCATCCGTGAGTCTCTGTCTCCCTCTTGTGGCCAACACCTGCACCCACAACGCTCTCCTCCACCTCCCGATTAATTTTCTTCCTCTTGCAGATGAACGTGTCCAGGGCCAACTGCAACAAGATCATCATGCTCTTCACCGATGGAGGCGAGGAGCGCGCCGAGGAGATTTTCAAGACGTACAACCCCAAACAAGCCGTGAGTGACCACACAAATGCAACTTTTTCATTTCATTTGAACTCCATTAAAATCCGATTATTACACTTTCCTGTCGACGCAGGTGCGCATATTCACATTCTCAGTGGGTCAACACAACTACGACAAAGGGCCCATACAGTGGATGGCATGCACTAATAAAGGTATCGCTGCACTTGGGTAATTTTGACCCCAATTCTTCCTAATGACACAAATGTGCTCTCAGGTTACTACTATGAGATCCCGTCCATTGGTGCAATCCGGCTAAACACTCAGGTCAAGACACACACACGCTTTTGGAATGTGGCCACTCGGGTACACTCAATGTCATGTTTGTGTCTTGTTTGTTGTTGCTGATTTGCAGGAGTACCTGGATGTTTTGGGCAGGCCCATGGTCAAAGAGGACCGCAAGGCCAAACAGGTCCAGTGGACCAACGTGTACCAGGACGCACTGGTGCGTAACATCTACTCTCGTAAACTAATGTGGATCAGATAATACTGGAAGTAGTACTGACTTCCGAGAAAAGCGTTCACATTCATGCTGTTGTCCACATAAGTGGATGATAAATAATAATAATTTCAAGTCATATTCACAATGAAATGCAATGTATTTTTAGCCAACTTAATTCATCATTTTATCTCATTCGATTTACTTGTATATATTTGAATTCTATTTAATTTGAGATTGGTTACATTTAATGTTTTTTTCTTTTTTTTATTATACTTAATTTTGTTTACCTATACTTATTCACATTGATTATTATGCCTTTAATTTATTTTAAAGTCATTGGATGTCATTTTCTCGACTTGTAATTATTTTATTTTTTTGTTTAATTTAATTTAATTTGGTTGCATTCCATGTTATTTCTTTTTATTCCGTTTTATTTGATCACACTTGATTATCCGCCATTGTATTTTTTTATTTACTTTCACTTTTATTTTTTGTTTTTTTTTAAATATATTTCCTTTGATTCATTTTTTACTGCTTTTATTAAGCTGCATTTGATGATATTCAATGATATGTTTGTGTCTTTTATTTTTCATTTTCGTATGTATTCAGTCATTTAGATTGTATATTGTATTTGAACAGCGCCCGGTCACATTTGCAAAAGGATGATTGAAGAATAGAAAAAAGAAAACATGCCGTTTGCGCAACTCGCTACCACTTTTAGTCACATTGGTGTTCCCAAATTGGCCCTGAATGCACGAAAGTCGACAAAGAGTTCTTGCCGACATGTCACAGACAGAAGACGGATGACACAGGGCAGTGACGTTTCGGAGAGAAAAACAAAATGTCCATTTTTTAAAAGTCCAAATATTTGCTGTTTGTTATCTGGCTCAACTCGCTCTCAACCCTCCAACAACCAAACTGATGGATGAGCTTTTTTATTTCGCCGCATTGCGTCCGGCGGCGTGTTGCTCGTTTAAAAGCGACATCGCCGATAAGAACGCGGCGAGGCAAGATCGAGGCCTCATTTGTTTGGACTGATAAGACTCTGACACAAAACGTCTCTGGGCTTCATTACTGGGACAAGCAGCTCCTTTTGTAACACTCAACATGCTGAGAACTGCTTGTGTTTCTTCGAGTATTTGTGTTGTGTAACTTGTCCGTGTTCAACAGGAGCTGGGACTCGTCATCACTGGAACCCTACCCGTCTTCAACAAGACCAACACGGGATCCAAGGTGCGAGGTTTTCGTATTCTGTCAATGCAACGAGACACGCATTCACGCTAATGCTATGAAGTCAGATTTCGATTTTTTATTTTATTTTTTTTTTAAACTAGTAGACGGGTGCAGATTCGACGCAGATCTAATTGTTTTGTCTTCTTCAAACGCTGCAAGGCGAGCATTCACGCAAATTCTTACCTCATCAGAATTTTGGAGAAAGTTGTTCTACAAATGCTGGGAAACGAGCACTCACACTTGTGTTGTTCTGAACAGAAAATCGTTTTTTTTTTTTTTTTTTTAAATGAATGCTGAAACATGACATTGAGTTAAACTTGATGCCATGGTGTGTGTGTGTGTGTGTGTGTGTGTCCAAAAAAAAAAAAACAATCTATTTTTGTCTAAATGCTGGGAATCAAGCGTTCAGCATCTGTCAAGCATCTTGTAGTGGATGAGTGTAATTTTCATTACATCCAGTACATGCGATACTTGGACTCCGAGGGGACGTTTTAACTCGTCCTTGACGTTTCCTCGCGTCTCCCCCGCGCGTTCTCCCGCTATCAAGGCCAGCGGCACAGGACGAGGGGATCAAACCCCCGGCTCAGCGAGAGACAAATGACGGCGCGACTAAAGTGGGTCAAGATGAGTTTACGCGCCGGGTTCCTTTCCGCCGCCGCTTGGCTGGAAATACCTCGGCGCTGACTCATGGCGGCATGTTAGGCTTTCGGGAATGAAACTTTCCAGATTTCGATTGCAGCTCATTTCCTCGAAAGGAGGACTCGGAGGAGCTTCGTAATTAGGGGCTAATCTCGCAGTGCGTTGCACGACTGACTTGTTGATGTATTTATTTTTGATAGAAATCTCAGAACCAGCTCATCTTGGGCGTCATGGCCATCGACGTCTCCCTGGAGGACATCAAGAGGCTCACTCCGCGCTTCACTGTAAGAAGGTCAAAATACAAAATGAACACTTATGATAGTGAACCCCCATATATTCAGATTTTTTTTTTAAATTTTATTTTTTTTTTGGTGTTCTTTCATCTCAGGCCAGAGTAATAGAAGTATTCTATGGCATTCTCGCCACTTGTCATCTTGGTGCCAAGGAACTTGAAGGGCTTCATTTAGACAAAATGAGTGCTTTGCCACCATCTTGTGGCATCCAAGGAATTATGTTGAAATTAGTTGAGGAGCTTCATTTCCACAAAAGTAGTGCTTTGCTACCATCTTATGGCACCTTGGTGCCAAGCAACTACGTTAAAGTGAGTTGAGGAGTTTCATTGAGACAAAAGTAGTGCTTTTCTGCCATTTTGTGGCATTTATAGGCAATTGTAAACCATTTTGGGGGTGTGAATTACATGTGGATTTCCGCTATTCATGGCAGGGCTCGTTATATTTGGAGTTGACGCCATTCCTCTGAGATCACGCGTGATACGCTGTGCTGGTCCCCCACGATTGGATCTGGGGTGTACCTAATGAAGTGTCCTGTAATCGTCAATAAAGTAAATTAGCCCGTGTTTTCTTTCTGCTCCAGTTCGGACCAAACGGCTACTACTTTGCCATCGACCCCAATGGATATGTGCTGCTCCACCCCAACCTCCAGCCGCCGGTACTTCCTGTTCTGCGGTTATAACAACAGTGCCATTCGGCTGATGTTTCTGGTGGTGTGCCGCAAAATTGGCCGATTGGACGCTGATTAGTTCAAACAAACAATTGCGGAAACTCTGGGACTTTTCTGCGCAGACAGCTGAGTTCCACGAGCCTGTGACGTTGGACTTTTTGGACGCCGAGCTGGAGAATGACATTAAAGTAGAGGTATCGCATCACACGTGCGTCAGTCACACTTGGAGGTTTTAAATGCACATTTTCCGCGGAATATTTACATTTCCAGATAAGGCGGAAGATGATTGATGGCCTCACGGGGACTTACCCCATATCTGCTCTGGTCAAATCGCAAGATGAGGTAACTTTGTTGAGAATACGTTTCATAACGATACTATACCAAATCTTCTGACTTGTGTTGCCCTCATAGCGTTACATTGACCTGGGCCGCAGGACCTACACTTTTGCGCCAGTCAAGGGCACAGACTACAGGTAACAACGCCGCAGAACACACGTCCACTCTTTATTTCAGACAGAAAATGCAAGAAATGAGCCTCATTTCCAATTGAGGGAAAATTAAGTTAAACCAAGCGGGGTTTTTTGTGTTTTTTTTTAACATGAGGTTTTGTTGTTTGTGCCAGTCTGGCACTGGTCTTGCCCGACTACAGTTCGTATTACATCCGAGCCACCATCGGCGACACCATCACCCAAGCAAAATGTAAGTCTCCCATTTCCTGCTCTTTTTCCACTCGTTTCCACACTTTAGGCCTGTACAGCGTCTTAACGACGGAAAAAGCGTTGACGTTACCGTTCGCCATGTAAGGCGGCGGAGTCGCTTCAGCGCCTCATCCGATGGTCGCTATCCATCACTTGCACACACACTGTATACAGGTCGCCTCTTGTTTGGCTGTTGGCAGAGCAGGCTTGGTCACGGTGTGGCTTCAAAGTTGCAGACGAGTGTGTCTCCTTTCACACGCACAGAATCACTCACTCGTCGTTTAGTGTTACACAAAAGACACTTGTAGTGTTTGCTTGCACCTACTTAGCGCAGCGAGTCGCCAAAACAGAAGGGCTCGGCCGCTGTAATTCTACACCTTACTTTTTTTTTCATTTTGGAAGAGAAGCTTGCTTTTTATCGCATTGGATTTTCCTAGAATTCCCGTCAGGTTGTTGCCAAAATCAACTGGCACGGGTTCTTAAAGCAGACCTCGACACTGGTAATCGCTCTCAGCGCAGCAGCTTTCCATGTCCTCCCCTTTCATCACCTATTTGTTCCGTCTAAATCTTCTTATTGGCGCCTTCGACATCGGCGTAGGAAATTTATTTGCGCAACGGGGGGGGAAAAAAAAGGGTGCTGTAAATTCTACGTTTCCACCAAACGGTGCAGTTCAGAACATGCGCCACGGTACGGTTTGGAATGGTGAGTCCTGCTTTGGCTTTTAGTAGCTACTTACTGCTAACATTTGCTTCTTGATGTTATGGCTCTTGAATTCAAGCTCCGCCCTTTTCGTTGTGATTCATTTTGTAACCTTTTGGGAACACACAGCACATGTACCTTTTGGAGCCGGAAAGGAACAAACAGTTCAATAATTAGTCCTCTGGAGTACATTAGTGTAAAAAAAAAATAATAATTCTTACTTGCTTTTTAGTGTTATTTTTCCCACTTGTATCTCCAATATTCTTATTCACTTTGAATAAAATATTGTTTAACCCTATTGTTACCCCACTCTCCTTTCCTCCCTCTTCCTGACCTTCTTCTCATCTCCTGACCCTGTGGCGTGCCGGGATGCCTGCAGCATTTTTGGGCAAGTATTCTCCCCCTGACCTCCATCCTGTTTTTTTTAATTTAACAACTTTTTCCGGTGATGAATAATGACAGTTTGTAGCGAGGCCGCCGTCCGCTTGGCTTCGCATGCGAGCGCTGCCCACACAGAGCGCTGAGTGTATGCGTGTGTTTAAATCCCCCCACCTCACTCTACCCCACCTGTTCCACGAGCCCTCAGATGTGGTTTTGGCGCAAGCAGCAGGACTAGAGCGCAAGATTTTTGCCTTACTTCAAGGTGAAGCCGTGAAGGAGAAACACTGGAGTTATTAGTTTCTAAACATTTTCACATGTAATTAAATGTGAACTGTCTCTTATGGACACTTTAGGGACATAAAAATACATACATACAAATGTTCCAAGATTTTTGGTTTAAGGGAGACATTCTAGTTCATGGACCCTCAATTGACAGATAGTGTCCCAAATACTAAAAACCAAACAAAAAAACAAGTTAGGTGGCTAACACAACTATTAATTGCTTATTCTTAGTCATTATTGCTGAATTGAGTTTTTCATGTTCAAATACATCGGCGAGATGCCAAGTGCAGCAGCGAGCAGCCTGCCTCACCTCAGATTGCGCAATCCCTCACGAAAAGCAGAGATAGCTCAAGGCACCAGCAACGAAATGGGAAAATTACAGTAGTAATTCATTCTCCATTGTATTTTGTTTTCCAACACCAACAACATTAATATGGACAATGGAAAATCTCCATTGTCAGGCTAATGTGTTTAATATTTGTTACATATTTAATTTTGCTGATCGCATACAACCGCAGATAAAAGCTCAAGGTGAGGCAGACAGTTTCCTGCCTCATAAAGGCGGACTTGTCATCAGACAAACACATTTGATTTCCAAGGGCCACAAAGATTTCACAAAAACCAACAAATAACATTTTCTTTGATTTAAAGCAATTATTATTGTTTTAGTCTTAATTCATACACTTAAAACAAAAAATACTTCGTCATCATCACTGCGAGTGCTCCTCCCTCGTTTTTCATGCAATGGACTAGTCCATCTTCTGACAGTGCATGTTCAAATATTAGTTCAGAAAATACCAGTTTACCTGTATCTAATGTCAAGCTGCTAATTTAACGGCAAATACACAACTCTGTTTGGCCCATGGATTTGTAAATCTGACATTGTCAGTGTCTCACCAGCCATAGACCTCACTGCACGTCACTGGTGCTGTATACATGGAATTAAGGCTGGAACATAGGCAGGCCACAAAGGGTCCAAAATGTGAACAAATTCAGGTTCAAGGGCAATTTAGGGGCCTAGCTCAACCACGAATTGATGAAAAGCCATGCCCAAATACTTTTTTTGTTCTGTTTTTGTGTTGTGTGTAGTGAAAGAATGCTAAAAATGAATGCTCAAGGGCAAATAAGTGGCGGAGCCTGCAACATAATTGAATTGATGTCTGCGGTGGGCGTGAAGACCCACGCCTTCAGACAAATGCATTCAGTCGTCACTCGTCGTCAGTCCATCACGACAACGCATGAATGAGTGTGGCCGGCTATGAAAGGAGAAAAGCACATGGCTGCAATTACTCGCCGATGACCAGCGAGGACAAAAGATTGGCCGTTATCGTCATGAGAACTCGACGTGCGGTCGATGCCGTCTTTTCTATTACAATGCGAATATGCCCGCTTGCCGCTAAATGCCTAAAGAACTCCAGACCCGCGTTCTTATTATTTTTTTTTTTTCATCTTTGCAATATTTCTATTCAGGACTGGCTCTATGAATAAAATATTGTTACCTTTGATCGTGTTGTGGTTTCACCCATTTCCTTTTCTCTTCCCTCTCGATTCTCCCTCCACTGCAGGGAAAGATGGCAAGTACAGTCTTTTCCTTTAATTGTCTTTATTAGTTTTGTTGAGGCCAGTTTGAAGCCGTAAATTTCTCTCTACTCATTATTGCGTGAATGCTTGAAGAGCCATGCTTGTCCTTCCACATTTCTCAACTCACTCAAACGTGAAAAACCGGGACATCCCGGTTATTACTTTCCACATTCCGAAATGTCCACTTTTCCCACAATTCTCCCCCCACCCCACCCCCCCCCCCACACCCCAAAATAAATACATAAATAAATGCATTTCTTCCAGCTTTGCCATTCCAAATTCAAACTGTTCAGCTTACTCGGAACATCCGTGCAACTATTTTCCACATTCCAAAAATTCCCACGTTCACAAAATTCCACATTCCAGGAAAACAATGCAGGAAATGTAAGGAACTATTTATTCCCAAAATTCAAATATATTTTGTATTTGTACCTCCTCCTCCCACATTTCTTGACTGATTCAAACCATTCCAGCTTCAAACTGTTCGGCTCATTCAATAAATACATTTCCCAAATTCCCTACCCTTTACAGTAAAATTCCCAAATTTAGAAATGATTTCACATCGTCACCGAATCCTTCCACATTTCTTGAGCGATTCACACAATTCCATCTTCAATTCTCACATTCTACATTTCAACGAGTCTGCCGAATGTTTTACCACATGAATTGCATTTTAATTGACATACGGTATCTCAACATATTTCCGCCGAGTTGGCAAAAAGACGTGTTCCAAAATTCTGCCTCCTTTGTAATATTTCACACCTTTCACCAGTTTCTGAGAGCCTGCTGGCAGACAAGTTTGACGAATACGGCTACACGCTCATTGCGCCAAGGTAAGACGGAGCACGTTTCATTTCTTAATTGACATGACATTTATTTCTCCACCGTCTCGGGTTTCTGTCTCGTTAATTACCCTCGCCGGTTTTCCGCAGGGTGTACTGCAAGGACCTGAAGCCGCCCGACAAGGACAAAAGCAACACGGAGTTCCTCATGGAGTTCAACAACTACATCGACACCAAGACGCCAAACAACCCGATGTGTGAGTGCGGACACTTGGCCGAGCGCTGACGTGCGCCATCAATAACGCCGTGTCCCCGGTGGCCAGAGAAAAATAAGCGCAAAATGTGCTGATTCTGCTCTATTCCCACCGACTGTTGCAAAAGTACACCGTAGGGCCAAACGTATTGGTCCCATTTAACCCGCTTGTAAGAATACGTTCTTCTGAGAGTGACATTTTTGGACTTTGTGTGAGTCGGAATTTTCAGCCGTTTGGTCCAAAAGAGCATTTGCGGTTTGTATTGATACACTACCAACCGTGTGATAGTCCTGATCCAGCCGTGGCGATGCGATATGATGCATTTCACTCCAATTGTGAGACATTTTTCTCCAATTACGATGCCATATGTTTTTCTCTAATAGGTATACAATTGACTCCAATTACAATATAATGTGATACGATTTGCTCCAATTGCGACGTGATGCCATATTGTGTGAGTCACTCCAGTTGCGATACAATGCTATTTACTCCAATCAGGTTACGACATTTGTTCCAAATGACTTGCGACACATCCAATCTAAGCACAATACGATACAAAAAGGATGATTTGATCGAATTATGAAACCATTTACTCCAATTACGGGACAATACAACATGATTTACTCCAATTATGGATCCAGTTACTCTAATTATGATACAATCAGGTTGACTCCAAATTACAATACCATTTACTCCAATTACAATGTGATGTCATTTACTACAATTTTAATGCCATGTGGTACAATTTGCTCAAACTACGATGCGATGTAATAAGATCTACTTCGATTTGATTTACTCCAATTTGCATCCACTTTATAGCACCGTGAGTCTTGTCCACTCTATTGATGAATCCCAAATGTAGCCAAACATGTAGTGTCGTTTTACTTCTAAATATGTCCAGGTGAGACATCTGGCTCAAGCATGTCGAGGAGGACCCATCCCCTGAGCCTTCATCCCCACCCCCTCATATTCTCGTGGTCTGGCTGTACAGTTGGCTGTGCATGACCAGGCAAAGCTTTTGTAAAGTGGACCCCCCCCCACGCGCCCCAACTTTCCTCACGTTGCCCATTTGATGCTAACTCTAAAGGTCTGACCATCACATGCCTGAGCGCACATGTGTGAAGCACACACACTCCACCTATATGGCCGCTCGACCCCATCCAATTATCGTGTGTTTTGTGACAAAGAGCAGGACGCGTCAGGCCGAGAGCACGAGCCGGGGCCGTAAAACACAAATCAGGGGCCAGCGGGACATCTGACCAACGCATTAATGACCGCTCGCGTCCGCATCGCCTTGTTTGTCAGCATTGTCGCGGCTCGGGCCCTCCAAACACGCCTCCAATAAAACGTCTCACTCCATTAAGTGATTACTTTCACCGTTATTAGCTGCGAGTTTAACAGGGGGGTACGCGGGGAGCGTGGGGGGCCCACCGGCGGGCCCGCTTTGCCTGGTTAAGCCACCGCAGTGGCGAAAATAGAGTACATTAAGAATTCCTGGGCTGCCTTCAATAAAGGCCCCGTAATGAAAACCACCGCTGGCGAAGGGGTGGTGGAGGGCCTCGGAATAAAGTGTTCGAGCAGCTGTTCTCTGATGTGTGTGCTGTGTTATAAGGCTCGCATGAGGTGGCGGGGGTGTATCAGCGAGCCGCCACGTTAATGGGCTGGAGCGGAGGTTTCAAAGCGACTTCGAAAACAACAACAAAAACCAGAGCCTTTACCGCCTCTTATGTTTGTCATGCGGTCTTGTCGGAGGTCTCGGCAAATCATTTGTTACACCGAGCGGCCGCCTGCAGCTTGGCAGCCTCCTCGCGACGATGTGTTTTGCCGCTATCGTCTTTCACGAGACATTTTGCTAAATTCTTACTCCATGGCTCCAATATTTGTTGACATTTAACAAGCCGCAGATTTTTACGTCGAGAAAATGTAAACCCTATCACTATTTCTGGCTTGTTTCATCGATTAAGTCATTCACTAATCAGAGGTGCTTTCAATGAAAGTCAGTGTAAATACAAAGCTGATTCCCAGCTTTTTCCCTGTCCCGTCTCGTGTCGTTTATAGTCCCGTTTATTTTTCTTTCTGGTTTTATTTTATTGCTTTTCCATCGTTTTTTTCCCACACATCATATTTCATTCCATGTTGGCTATCGATACTCTGCATGCATTTATTTAACACATTCCTGCAGATAGCTGTTACGTTCCGGGCCATTAGGTTCCCAAAACCAAAACTACAACATTTCCCTCCACCGTCCCCACAAAGATGTACAATCAAATACATTACATTTGACAAATTTTTGATCTGTCAGCAGACAGGCGCAAATGGCTCTGGCAGATGTGGCTGATGCTGTTTTTGCTCTTTAGGTAACGTGGAGCTGGTGAACCGATTGCTCCTGGACGCTGGCATCACATCAGATCTCATCAAGATCTGGAAGGGGAATACGTTGCAGTGAGTACAGAAACAAAATATATATACTGTCATTTCATCACTGCAGAATTTGTGTAACTTTGTGTTTTGTAGGCCCGGAGTCACCGCCAGATTTGTTGCCACCGACGGAGGGATTACCCGAGTCTACCCAAAAAGGTTGGAGAAGCTTAATTTCAAGTTGAATACTTGGATCAATATTGACCTGGTCATACTACATATTAGATGACGTCACTAGACGTATTGTAGGTGGTGGATAATAACATTTTCCAACATTAAGCCATCAATTGCCCGTCATCTGAGTCTTGGAGTCATTGAATCCCCAGTATGATGGCTCTTACATCACTTATCTCCTGACTTTTCTGCGATCAGATAGGATGTAGATCCCTGCTGTTTCTGTCCATTTTCCACTTGCATGAAGTTTTTGACCTTGACTTGTTTCTTCCAATGCGCATCCCCTGTGAATCCAAAACAAATCGAGAATCCGGTCTGGATAAATGCTTATTTTTGTCCTGTAATTGCATAAGGGATTGTGCTCAATGAAAGCCACAATGGTTCTAAAACAGATCCCTGTGGTGTACCCCCAAAGAGAGAGGTGTCAAAAAAATATATTTTGGGATTGATTTGGAACCCTGATGAACACACCAACTAAACTTTTAACTACTACACTGGTTTCTTTCTACCAATGTCCATCCATTCACGCACACCACACCACAGCGCTGGCTTGAACTGGAGGGAGGAGGCTGAGACGTACGAGTCCAGCTTCTACAAGCGAAGTTTGGATAATGACCTGTACATCTTCACGCCCACGCCGTACCTCGCAGACAACAGTGAGTACACGGCGACTCCATTTCGTATGCGTTGGATAGAAATACACTGTGCAGGTGTATCTAATGAATTGTCCTGTGCATTTGGTCGTGAACAACGTGCATTATTTATTTTTTTTTCTAATTCCTCCCCCTGGTAGCGAGCGACAACTCTGTCCTCGTGAGCAGAGCCGTCAACCTCAAGATCGACAACAAGCTCCTCAAGCCGGCAGGTAAGACCACACTAAAAACGAAACGAAAAACGCCATTTGTCGTATTATATGTCAACGCACTCACACTTTAGAGGCTTACATTTTTTAGCCGACTTGTCACCTGCTGCTTGACACAGACACTCATCACACACTTTGTCTACTTCCTGTGACACACCCACACAAACCGCACATCAAGCTGTCCGCTCCCTCTGTGATCCCCGGCCAAGTTTTCCCCATTACCTCTCTCCTCTGTTCAGGGAGTAAAGTTGACACTAGGGTCCGACATGATAGAGGGTGTCTGGGTGTTTTGTGTGTGTGTGTGTGTTCCCCAGTGGTCGGCGTCAAGTTGGACGTCAGCGCCTGGATGGCGAGCTTCATCAACACCACGCTGAGGACCAACGTGAGTTAGATCTCAGCCACAAAGATCCAAAAATGAGAGTCTAAGGTTGTTGTTTTTGGGGGTCACAGTGCACGGATGATATCTGTGGCTGCCAACGCAATAATATGGTGAGATTGAATTTGTTTATCATTATGACTATAGGTTTCGTGTTCAAGCATCTCTGTGATTTCAGTATGTGGACTGCGTCATTCTGGACGATGGCGGCTTTCTAGTCATGTCCAATCAAGACGAATACATCGATCAGGTCTGGTATTGATCCTCATGTCGAAAAATGTGTTTTTATGTGTAAAAACATAAACTTAAATATAACATTGTGTCATGGAACATTCATCTAGATTCATCTAGATCAGTGGTCATACTCATACAGGCTCCCTCTAGTGGTATGCAAAAGAATCACTACCGAACTACAGTTCAGTTGTATTTAACTTTTAAGCTCAAAACATTAGCATTTAATCTAAATGAATATTACACACTGAAGAAAAAAAAAGAAACATTGCATTTTTTACTCTTGTACTTATTGGTAAAAAAAAATATATATATATATATATATATATATATATATACATGACACTATATTAACTATATGTTCGCAATTTTATGTCTATTCTGAAGAAAAACAGCAATTCCATTATATCAATCGACGAAGGTATTGCGACACACTTCGTAGTTAAATTACTCAATCGGGCCAAGTTGAAGCCATTTTGTACAATTGTTATTGCTAACTGTTTTATGGAAGGCCTTTTGCCAATGCTCGGATGACTTTAGTGTGGAAGATCTCGAGACACCTGACCTCAACCCACCAAAAGAAAGTTCCAAAATTGCTTATAAAGTCTCCCAGTTAGTTCATTTTCACATGGGATGACCAAGTGCCCCAGTACTTTTGTTGTGCATGTGTGATTGGTAGGGGAAAAAAAGAGGAATACAAAGTCCACCTGCCGTCTGTGCCATCAAGATGCTAGTGAAGCTTAAAAAAAAAAAAAGAAATCTGCAAATAAACAAACCAAAGCACCCGAGCACAATCTGACTAATTTGTTGACATGCAAACGTACCCTCAGCTCCACTGGACTTTTCTTAAAAAGCCAAAAAGGCGCGCCGGGCCCCCCGTTGCGGTTTGCCTAAATGTTTTTTCATGCGCTGGCTAATCAGCGCCGGGCGTGCGCTGGATAAATCAGGCGCTCTCTGAAGTTTGGCAGCAGCACTAAAAGTTGAGGCCTCGTGTGTGCCCTTCCGTCATTTATCCAGCGGGGACGTCTCGGCAGGCTTTTCCCCGCCTCTTTATATGCGACCCGCTGCCGTTTCTTTTTTCCTGGCGTGTCCTCGGGGAGTCTGCGGGCCAACAGGGCGGCGACTGTTCATTCATTGGAAGTGTCGCGTGCGTGCGGGGTCGAACCGAAACCGACTTAGGCAAAGACGTTTCGAGGTCGCGTTAACGGGATTACAACAAAGTCCATCATGCGTTTGCTTTTCAGGTGACACTGTAATTAAAAAAGTCACTGCCAGACAAGGCGCAAAATTGCAACTTTATTTGCATAATTTCTTGTAAAATTTTCATGTTCAATATTTGAACATGACGTTTTCCAGTAAAAAATAAATGCATTTTTTTTTTTTTCGTAAATTCACCGTTCCAGCCAATCGGAAGCCTGAAGAAAGTCACTTCCGGAAAAGGCGCAGCACAATTACTCTGGGAAATGCAGTAATCAAATATATAAAATGTGATGTTTGCATCCCTTCCCTCTCCTCTCCTCTCCTCGTTCAGATCGGTCGCTTCTTCGGCATGATCGACCCCATCCTGATGGTCAACCTGGTCAACTCGTCGCTGTTCACCTCCAAGAAGTCCTTCGATTACCAGTCGCTATGCGATCCCACCAAGGAGACCAAGGCGGCGGCGGGCCTCCGATCTGTCTACGTTGTCAGTCACATAAGCCAGAGCACACACACACACACACACACACGCACACAAAAACCGAAAACGCTGGGGTGCCATAAATCGACACGGTGCAGATGAGAAGGGAAGCAGAGGTCCGGCGAGTGGGAGTTGTCGTAACGCTAACAGGATTAGGTGGTCTCGCATGCTCGGCCGACGCGCCAAGCGGCAAGCGCTGCTTTTCATCAACCGGCCGTTTTTTTTTCCCAAACGCTGAACTTGGGAATTCTCCCAATTTCCCCTCGGAAATATTTTTTTTTCATAACATGACAAACTTTTTCTTGAAACTGACTTTTTTAACGTAAATTATAGTACTGCGTTTTTTCGTAACATGACAACCTTTTTACCTTTTTTTATTGGTAACATTTTTACTTGTTCCGTGAAATGACAGCTTTTTTTAATGTTAAAATAGGACTTTATTTTTGTAACCTGACGACTTTAAGGTCTTGGTTTGAATTTGTTGCCATAAATTACAATTTTAAGAAAAAAAACGTGAAAGAGACAGGCACATGCTAGCACCCTCCACTGAGTTTTATAAGTAGCTTTAGAGTCAACATTTAACTTCCTGCCTCACATTTATTTTAAAAAAAAAATGAGAAAAAAAAACCCTCAACTGCCTGACACGAAAAGTCAAAGAATTATAAGTGGTGAATGCAGCATGCGAAATAAGCAAGCACCTGGGAACTTCCCGATACGGCTCACAAATGAGTAAGAGCGTTCACGTATCATCCATGTGATCAAAGTCAACACGTTTACTTCGCGTGTGACTCAACATGCTTGAAAGCTACGTGACTGATTGGCCACAACGAGGTCCTCGCATGCTAGCTGTAATCAAAACAACATGGCCAACAAGCCTTTTTATTCGAACCGTCTGTTTTCGCTTTTTGTTATCTGTTTGTCGTAACTTTCATTGCGTTTGCTCCTTCTTAGCCCTCCGTCGCTGATATTTTGAATGTCGGATGGTGGGCCACTGCTGCAGCCTGGTGAGACATTTCATTCAGCTCATGCCTTTCTTTATTTGTAATAATACATTTGTGGGGAAATTATACATAAATTAAAGGGCACACAAATATTTCAATCCTAATAGAAAAACAGCCCGAGGCCTTCTTGAGTTAACAGCTTGTTTTACACTAAGCACACCCACGCTTTCTTTCGATGACCTTTGCAATTCATACTGTATGTGTAAGTGCATTATTTTTTCCCCCCACATTACTAAATGTCAAACTTTATTCCAATAAAAGTACCACATTGCATTCAATTGCAAACATTTTGTAATAGCCATTTTATTCCCATGAAAATATAACTGTAAATGTTTTTTTTTGTGTCATGACTTTTGAATCTCAGAAAATTACAAGTTTATTTGCTTAATTTAGTTTTTGCTAAGAAATAGTCCGTAAAGTACGTAATTGCGTACTTAAAGTAAAACAACGTAACGTATAAGACTTGTTTTTTTCAGTAACATTACTACTTTGGTTTATTTGCGTAATTTCTGTTAGTAATATGACTTAATTATTGTGACATTCTGACTTTTAGCATAAAAATCTTTCCTTTACGTTTCTTGTAGAAACACTATTTGCAGAACATTACTGCGTTTTTTTGTTGTTTTTTTAACTGAAATGACTTTTATTCAAACTTGCCTAAAATTCAAACTTCATTTGCATAAACTTGCAGCTATTTTTGTTGTTGTTTTTTTCATAACACTCCAACTTTATTTATTCTCAGGTCGATCATGCAACAGTTGCTGGTCAGCATCACATTCCCAAATTTCCTGGATGCAGGTGAATCCCTTTCCCAGTCCGCCTTCAATTCACGTCACGCCTCTCCGACGGCGTCGGTCAAAGCTAATACATGAACTCAAAAAAACTTTGTCCACAGCCGACGTGGAGGAGGACGTGTCCGACGACGTGCATACAGAGGTGTGCATCACGGAGCAAACGCAGTACTACTTCGAGACTGGCGGCCTCTCCTTCAAAGGAACAGTCGACTGCAAAAACCGCTCCAGGTAAGGAACATTCCACCTTAAACGAAGTCCCCGTCAACGCCACGCTTGTAAAAAATCACATGCCATGAAGGTGAAGTCAAGTCACTTGTGTGCGGACCACCGTCCTGGCACGTCGCCGCCCCACTCCCACAGACACACACTAGCCCCTTTGCGTGCGTCGTTTTAAGGCCCCCTCGTGCCGCATGCGGCGCGGCGTTCCTGCACATTAGCCGCACACGTTTCCTCTTAACGAGCGCCATAAAAAAAGCAGAGAAAATCATTTGTGCACTCCTGACATGGGGATTGTTTTGGGGGGAGCTTGTGGTCCTTTGAGAAGGAAAGCATAAAAAAAAAAAAAAAAAAAAAAAAAATCCACATTTTTATCGTCACTGTACTGTTTCGGCACTGTACGTTTCAAATTCAAATTTTTGTTCCACGAGCCATGCGATGTCACTTCCTGTTAAAAAAATGTCACTTCCTGTTTTTGGGCCATAAGCGTTAAGATGTGAAATGAAAACTTTATCCGACCTTAACCTTAAAAATGCTATTTATTTGCAATTGTTTTTCTTCTTGTGAAATTACAAATAGGTTACAATTTTACAATAACACATCTATTGTAAGATGAGACATTTCCATTAAATTACAAAATATTTATTTGCATAAAGTAAAATAAAAATTTTAATGACAAATGCATTAACATGAAACAAATTATTTCTCTTACAATTACAGATTTATTATTATTTTTTAAATGCACTTTTGTGATCCTACGACTTTTTTTCTAACTGCACTTTTCGCAAAAAGTCATTTTGTTTTTGTTTTTTTTGTTAAAATTAGAGCTTATAGCTTGCATAAAATCACAACAGTTTGTTTCCCCTACCGTAGTATTTCCTCGTTTCTTCTTTTGTGATGGTCATTTTCAGACTGTACCACGCCGAGAAGCTTCCCAATACCAACCTGGTTTTCGTTATTGCCGACGCCAAACTCACCTGCTCGTCCTGCGACACCAAGCTGCTCGTACAGGATGAACAGCAGTGTATCCTTTCGCCGACTATTATGACCTATTGAAATGAGCTGGGGACTCCGTCGTTCTGCTGGGGGACTTCAATGCTCACGTGGGCAATCACAGTGAGACCTGGAAGGGCGTGATTGGGAGGAACGGCCCCCACCGATCAGAACCCGAGCGGTGTTCTGTTATTGGACTTCTGCGCTCATCACGGATTGTCCATAACGAACACAATGTTCAAGCATAAGGGTGTCCACACGTGCACTTGGCACCAGGACTCCCTAGGTCGCAGTTCAATGATCAACTTTGTGGTCGTGTCATCGGACTTGCGGCCGCATGTCTTGGACACTCGGGTGAAGAGAGGGGCGGAGCTGTCAACTGATCACCACCTGGTGGTGAGTTGGCTCCGATGGTGGGGGAAGATGCCGGTCTGACGTGGCAGGCCCAAACGTATTGTGAAGGTCTGCTGGGAACGTCTGTCAGAATTCCCTGTCAGAAGGAGTTTCAACTCACACCTCCGACAGAACTTTGCTCATGTTCTGGGAGAGGCGGAGGACATCGAGTCCGAGTGGAACATGTTCCGCGCCTCCATTGCTGAGGCGACCGACCGGAGCTGTGGTCGGTGCCTTTCATGGCGGCATTCCTCGAACCTGGTGAGGGATGTCGTTTAGCTGAAGGAGTCCTATCGGGCCTTTTTGGCCTACTCAGGGGTGCTGGTGAGGAGGGTCCGTCGGGAAGTCGAATCTCAGATTTAGGAGGAGCAGTGTGGTTTTCGTCCTGGCCGTGGAACAGTGGACCAGCTCTACACCCTCGGCAGGGTCCTCGAGGGTGCACGGTGAGTTCGCCCAACCAGTCTACATGTGTTTTGTGGACTTGGAGAAGGCGTTCGACCGCGTCCCTTGGGGAGTTCTGTGGGGGGTGCTTTGCGAGTATGGGGTGCTGAACCCCCTGATACGGGCTGTTCGGTCCCTGTCCGACCGGAGTAAGAGATTGGTCCGCATATCCGGCAGTAAGTCGGACTCGTTTCTGGTGAGGTTTGGACTCCGCCAAGGCTGCCCTTTGTCACCGATTCTGTTAATAACTTTTATGGACATATAGGGTGAGAAGCTCGGTCATCCGGGAGGATCTCAGAGTAGAGTCGCTGCACCTCCACATCGAGAGGAGCCAGATGAGGTGGCAGGGGCATCTGATTCGGATGCCTCCCTGGTGAGGTGTTTTGGGCACGTTCCACCGTCACGACCCAGGACACGCTACGTCTTTCGGCTGGCCTGGGCACGCCTCGGGATCCCCCCGGAACAGCTGGATGAAGTGGCTAGGGAGAGAGAAGTCTGGGCATCCCTGCTAAAGCTACTGCCCCCACGACCTGACCTCGGCTAAGCGGTAGAAAATGGATGGATGAAATGAGTGTAAATCCCAGGCTTTGGTTGATATTCCTGAATTGGCGATTTTAGCTAATGGCCCCGATCCCTGCGAGCTAGCTCAGAATCCTCGCTACAGGAAAGGACCTGCAGTGTGCTTCGATAATAACGAACACGTAAGTCTTAGCGCAACTCAGCTGCTTGTTTTTTCAAACAAACCGCTTGCCTTGTGTGGAGTTTTGTGCTTAATTGTTTCCTTCCAACTTTGCTTGTGCCTTTACTGTATGTTAGCTAACATGCTGAAGGTTTCTTATCTTTCATATCATGCTTTGAACTCTTTTTCACCTCAAATAAAATGCCTAAGTTGAATTCTGCCCGATATTGTCCACGAATGATGTATTAACAGTAGTGAAGTAAGCATTTTTTTTTTTTACTTTTTTGCTGTGGTACATTTACGGTAAGGTTGAGTTAATCACGTAGTGTTTGCACATATGCTAATTGTATTGCCATGTAAAATGCTAACGCTTGTTAGCATTTCACATGGTAGTCAAATTAGCATTTTTTGTTGGTAAACATGTTTTAGCTACAATGGTTTCAAGTTTTCTAGGAGCTTGTTTTTCAAAATAATGGTGTCTAAAGTTATTGGCGCGACAGTTGATTTAGTCACACAATTGGGATAGCCGCAAAACGTTTATCGCTAATGCCGTTAGCTCCTCAGTGAACACAATTTCTTTCAATATTATTTTCATGTGCTTTTACTCTGACGTATTCTCAGTTTCCATTACCAATACCGCCACATTTGCAAAGCGATAGTTTTTGCTTGTATTTTTGTGGCCGGCACATTGGACCAGCTAAGCTCAACATGTGCGATTGAATGTCGTACTTTATTATTATTAACCTGCTTTGCTTCCCACTAAATCTCATTTTCATTGGAGCGCTTTGCTGCATGATGTATGCTCCTGTTTTCCGCTCTGTGATTGGCCGGCTGCTTAGGACGAGGCCCTGTGCCGGCGTAGCGCTGGCTCCCCGTCGGCGTCCTCACTGCTCGTGTTACTGCCGCCACTGTTCGTGTGCTTTGCCGGGTCAGTCCATCTTTTCTCCCCGTCATGTTCAACCTCAAACCGTATATCTTTTCCACTTTTTCCACTATTTTGTGTTTTATGTCTTGTGTTGCTCTGCACCTGTCACCCTCTCTCTTGTTCTACCGGCATCTGTTTTCACTTCTCCTGCCTTCTCCTGCTGATGTTTTCCCCATCTTCTTGCCCAACTTTGAACTACCAGCATGTTTTCCCGTGTATCGTAATCCTCAGATGCCAATGCTGAAACCGCAATTTGAAGCAGTAGAACAGTTGCTAATCCTATTGTGCCTAGGATCTGATGAATGGACTGTAATAACGAAAATGTTGCATTTACCTATGACAGAGTTGTTTCAATGTGTATTTAGAAGGAAATTCTACGAAAAGCTATTCTACAAACTTGACTATTTTCCTGCAACAATGGTACTTTTTGCTATTTTAAATGTTAGAGGCTAATGCCTCCCATTGAATTTGTCAAACAGGGTTTGCCACACTGGCGTGAGCATTTTCCACGGTAGTCAGGGTAGCATTTTTCGACAAACTTGACTATTTTCCCCAAAACGTAGCTACACTTGAACTAGCCTGCAACGCTTACGCATAATTGTATTATAGTCACGTTTTTTTAAATGGCCAAAGGAAAAATAAAGTTTTCGATGAATTACTTTGAAAAAAAATATTTTGGGCTAATGTCATTAGCTTCACCGTTGAATTGGTCACATTGTGTTTGCCACACTTGCGTTTCCATAGACCTTAGGTTAGCATTTTATTGTTAGCATGTTTATCTGGTTAATTTTTTTTAACTTCTCAAAAAAATATCAGAACGCTTTCTAGCTTTTGCATTGTGCTAGCTATTATTTGCTAGCTCTGTGATTGTTTACATTCCCATTAACTCCATTTGTTACAGCCCCTGTGATTTAGCATTCATTTAAGAGGTTTACCTATACCACCAAATGGCAATTATCAGATGTAGCATGACGACAAGTTTAGCTAATGTTAGCTTTGATGGTGGCAACGATTCCAACTGAGTGATCTAAAAGTGCAAGTCCAGTCTAAAACCGACAGCTATTACTCAGTTGCCTCGTCAAAAATCCAGTCTTTGTCTTGGTGAGATTTGACGACGTGATGTCCAGGGATCTCGCAAACAAAGTCTGCCGGTCACTAACCCTTGTTGTCGGTTTCCTTCCTGTCGGAACTCCAGGAGGAGGACCCTGACTGTGGCGGGGCGTCCGGCTTGAGTCCCTCACTGTGGCTCACCTTGGCCCTTCAGTTGGCGCTTTTCTGGGTTCTTAGCGGGTCCGGACATCACGCCGTCCCGTCATGACCTGCCCCTACCCCACCACCATCTCTGTATACCAGCATGCCTCCGGAATGACGACTGAGAAGAGCTTCAAAATTTTGGACTGAAGAACCCTTGGACGGTCCCAACCGGAAGAGGACTTGGATTGGTGGTGCCATTGTTCAGAAGTTTGCCTTATCGGACTTGTTTGAGGAGCTTGAGCTGTTTAATTCAACACTGCCAGAAGCTAGCAAACATTTTTTTTAATTCAGTTCCCTGCTTGTTAGTTTAAGGCAAAGGAAAGAGCTTCACAACAAACCTTTGCCCCCAGTCCGCCCCCGCCAGGGTGCAGATAATTTCTTTATTTTTGTCTGGATTCTTCCCCCCTCCTGCCAGTGTCTCTGGAACTTGTTTACTTTGTGCTCTTGGTCAAATCCGAATCCTCAGCCTCCTTCCGTCTGGAATTCTTGGATCGAATACTGCCATGCGTGCTCGTCAACCAATCAGGACGAACCTGACTGTAAACTCTCTTGTGCCATGTTTGTGATTCCGATGCTAGCTTATTTATTGGACTTTTTATTGAAGGTTTGAGACTGCTATCTTCACTTTATGTGTACAGCTACTGAAGTCCACTTTACCGTCCTTTCTGTGCTTACATCTTTGCAGAACTAATAACAAATCGGATGCAAAAGGAGCGTTCTATTAATCGCGCTGGCTTTGTGCTTGTGGTCGGATTTCATGAAGTAATTGGCTGCGTTATACGGTGCACACAGTGGTTTTATTGGGCAGTCTGCCCTGAAAATGAAAAGATTTTAGATAAAACCACACAGTGTGGTTCAACACCAACCCCACTACTTTCACACTTGGTCATTTTAATAGAGCTTGGATGTAGCGAATCTCCGACGTCATGCAAGTGTTGGACTTTATAATTCAGCCATAGCATCGTGCTCGTGTTGGAACTAACGACATGGTTGTCATTTACTAACCGTGGAGAGAGAGAGAGAGAGAAAAAAAATACAAGTGCCATAACCGAATTCCTAATTTATGCAAGGTGACGACGTCAAGTATTGCGCGATGATCAGCTGTTACTGCCTTTGTTTTCCCTTGAGGCGACAGCATCTACAGTCTTTTGCATTACAATACATGCCAATGTTTGACATCAACTGCAGCATTGCGGTACTGAAAGGTTTTGAATTTAAAGTGTTCAAATTCGATGCTGTCCCCTCGGGAATAATTTACATGTGATACGAAGTGTTTCAGATTCCTTACAAATTGCGGGAATCTTATGGATTGGTGTGTGTTTGTTTCTTGCGTGTGTGGGTGTGTGTTACCATCGGGTCCACCAAGGCCTGTTTTTTTAAGGCGACGTCCACATGTACGTGGGTATTTAAGAAATGATATTTCGTACCGCTGCGATACTGGCACTCCACATTGCAACATTCTGTAATCCAGTGAAACTCGCAAATTTGCATATATATGGATTTTACGGGGGGGGGGGGGGGCATCTTGTGGCCAATGGGAGGAGGATGTAAGGGGAGGAGCTGTAGTTCGTCAGGCCATATCCATGTCTGATAGATTAAAATTCGTGTGGCATCTATCGGCAGTTACAGCCCTTTTTGTGTTGGTGTCATTACTCGCCGATTTCGTTATTCGCGACGGGGCTCGGTCCCTGAACACTGTCATTATTTTAGCCAATCAAGAACTCTGAAGAAAATCATTGAGGGAAATGGTACAATAACAATATAACGCTGCATGCAACAATGCTGAATTTTCTGAAAAGTCAGTTTTCAGTGACCGAAAACTGTTGCAAACAAATACATTTTCTTAAAATACCGTTAATTGTGTGGACATTGTCTTAGTTTCCCTTGATTGTGCTTTAAAATGTTACACTTAAAAAACAACAACAACAATTCGTACAAAAACCAAAGTTCTGATCAAAATGTGTGTTCATCCATGTGCAAATATTCCGAATAAAATTTTATGATAACAATCTGCTGCCTTTGTGGATGTTTTTTTCCCCCCCTCAACGGATCACATGCCCGTACTCTTGATGGTCGGCCAACGTCAACAACGACGCCATGTTGGCAAATGTTTACACCAGTGTCTCCTCTGGCTCGTCGATCAAGCTGCGATTGAATTCTAATCGTTAGCGACGTCCGTTTTGCACGCGACTGCAGCTGTGGCTCACCCAAAAAATAAAAAGTGTCAGTTTACGCTTTTATGGCACGCGTTAAAAATGGAGCGACACGCTGCGAGTCGGAAAAAAATAAATAATAATACAATCACCAGGGACATTTTAAACGTGGCCAATTACCACGTCTTATAATGAAATAGTAGCCATTTTTCTTCAGGTTTTTTTTTATTGCTGGTAGCAGCTGGTGAATTACTTCTTGGAGACCAATCATTGTGAAATTATATCATATATAAACAAAATACAAGCACGGTTTAGCGAAAGATTTAGTAGACAGTTGACTAAATTCATTAAAAAAAATGTATATTCAGCGGTATGAGGGACCCAACGTACGAGTTTTTCAAGTTGTTCGGGAAAAACAGTCTAGACACAAATACAAAATGAAAACACTCGCAAGAAGCATGGAGAAGATGCTAACACTGAATTAACCGCAGGGTCAATGGCGGAACCGGCGCTTCTGTTGTCACTTACTAGGCCACGCCCCTTTAAAGGCATTCACAAATACTGCAGTGTCTTTGTGAAAGTTTCAGCTTAATTACACTTTATAAAACAAACCAGAAAAATTCGATATCTTCACTCTGACGAAACAAAAGTTATTTTTATTGGTCCTGAAAATCTGAGTTTATTGGACCACCTCCCCACAAGATTAATTCCAGTTAATCTGAAGTTACAGCATCAACTAGCCAAAAGTCCCACATTAACCCTTGTCCTTGCATCCTTCCATTGCCTTCCCGTAAAAATCCTGAATAAACCACAAGGTCCTGTTGATTACTTGACCTCACCCCTAGCTACATTTCCCAGCTCTTAGATCCTCATTCCGCTACACGACCTCTCAGATCCACAAATCTTGGCCTTGTGTCTTTCCCCCGCACAAATTGCAAATCAAAGGGTAACTGCTCATTTGCATTCCTCGCCCCCAACTCTGTCAAACTGTCTTTCACAATCTGTTAGATCTGCTGTTTTAAACAACACCTCAAAAGCTTTTTCTAAAATGTTCTCTTGAGGTTTTATTTGTTTTTAGAATCATAGGTTGCCCAACCTTGCTTGAGCACTATAATGAAAGGTAGATAAAGAAAAATAAACAAGATTTACTGTTTTAAGATTTTCCCCTCCTTCCACGCTTCTCTTGGACTTCTTTCCTGACTTTTCCAAAAGTGTTATTCCTTGTCTTCCGCGGATGAGTTGCGATGTCAACAGCACATGTTGAATTTCCTGCCCGGGGGGCTGAGGGTTGAGGCTCTGGATTTTGCGTCTGGCAACGAGATGCCTCGCTCGGTTTACGCCGAGGGGTTGCCGGTGTTGTGCTTGGGATTGTTATCCCAAGTCCGCCTCTAATTGATATCTGGCCTGGCGTCCCGCAGGGAACATCTCCCTCAGTAAACACGAAAGTTTTATTACGTATGTGATTGCATTAGCTGTGCTCTCATTATGAGCGCCATGTTTATTTTTGCATGCAGTGTAATCGTTCCATCAAATGACAATCATGTGGTGCTCAAACACATTTTTTCCACTCACTCCAGAAATGGCTTGACCAAAGGAGATATTGAATAGCTTGCATTAAGAACTGAGTTGTGCATCCAGATCCAGATCACTTTTGTATTGTGAAGGTGTGGACGGAATTTAGATTACAATAAGTCTTAGTACGATTAAGAGATTTGGATGAAATTTGGCATGCAACGTCACTCTCAACCGAGAAGGAACTGATTCTGATCTCGATTTGGATTCACATCCTATTTGTAATATGAATGTAACTAAACAATTTTTGATCAAATGTTGTGTGTAGCTTCACTTTGAACCAAGGATGGACTGATCTTTTAATAGTCATCTGGATTTTGTTTTTGGATTAATTTTGTTGCACCACTTTTGATGACAGACACAACAGATTGACTATTGCGTGTGATCTGGTTTCCAAATCTTGATCAATTGGATTGAATTTGTTTTTTTTGCTTGGTAACAACCAAAAGAACATTTGATCTACCTGGTTAGGATTTTAAGTCAGGATCTGGATCCATAGCCATTTTTGAGCCATTGTGTTGCTCGTAACTTTGGTATGAAATATGGAAGAACTTTTTTTATTTTGATCCTGATTTGTAATAAGGATTTAGATCATATTGTAAGACAGATCTCAATTTGTATGAAATTTTGTTTTGTCGCTTTCGTGTGACACAAATTGTTTACCGTTTGATCCCGTTTTGAATGCTGGAATTCAGGTAATTTCTCGGAAAAGTCATAGCTCAAAAAGTTGAATTGGGTTTGAACGGTTTCAATGTAACCTAAAGACAAATTGATAACATTTTAATGCTGATTTGGATCCAAAATGATTGATCAGGATCATTTTTCTGACCTCGGTATGACCAAAATGACTCATTTGATTATTTGTCTTGACCTCCATGCTAAGGGTCCATGTTGTCAAGTGGTGCTAGTGTATCATGATGTTAGTGAGAACACCTCGCTCCAGGCATTTCTTTGGCTCACCCTCAAAAGCTAATCACAAGTGGTGTAATAAATATCTTGTGATAGTCTCGTGCCCTGAGGGGGTTGTCCCTTTTTTTTTTTTTTTTTTTTTTTGTGCCAAGCAGAGAATTGATGTTTAGAATACGTTTTATTGCTCTGACACGCTCACTCAACAAAGTCTGGGCCCGAGGCTCTGAAATGTCTTACGTCCTTATCTTTTTGTTTTGGTCTCAGAGTGTTGGGTTAACACGCACGGGGCGGGATGGGGACGTAAGATGAAAAGTTTGGCATTCCAGGTAGCTCAGAGAACTCCTTGACTCAACTGCTTCCAAATATCAATTTACTGACTCAGCGGCTCCACGTTGATTCTAATGGTTGCGAGGCTTTGCTGATCTTTTTTTTGCCCAGAAGGTGAAGCTTCGTGTGCAGACATGGGCTGCTCATGGTCCAACATTGATCCATCTAGTGAGAGGCACCATTCTTTGATGTGGCTTTCGAGTCACAGCAATCACCTGCTGTTTGTTTACACATAGAATGTCTTTTGGAATCTTGGATGTGAGTATTAGTATTAATCACAACCACGATCAAAGGCACAATTTTAACACGCCAGACCCAGAGGGGCACCATACTAGCAGCAAACATCGTAGTCGCCACCCTGATATACTTGGATCAGCACGAAACTGGGTGGAAATAACATGACGCGCGAAAAAGCCTCAAGGATCCATGCCTGAAGTGGAACAGGGGAACAGTGGCTAGTCTAGTTCAAAGCAGCCATTTTAGGCAATTTCAAGGCCCCGTACTTTGACTTAAAACTCCAACTAGGGAATTTGCCCCAAAGAAACCCAATCGGAAACAGGTATCCTAGACAGATGCCCGACACTAAATTACGAAAATGTCTATCTACGCCACTTGTCTATTAGTAGTAGTTGAGCTGATGTTTGTAGCGCATTAGTACTGTACGAACAACTTAACTGAATGGTTCAGAAAAGTGACACCCCCCTTGTGGTAAATAATATGAAATGCTGCATTGAAGACTGTGAGGATGTGGGAATTATCACACTCCTGACCTTACGAGGTCAGACGTCAAAGTAATGCAGTCGAATGTAAGCAAAACAGAAGGCACTATATGGTGCTATTTATTTTGACTATCAGTCTAACAACAAACCTAATATTTCGCCTCACGAGTCTCGTCAGCCATGCTCATTGAAAAAGACCAAAACATCTTCCCGAAATTGACCATCAATGCCCATGTAGTCTTTTGAAAGTGTTTCAAAGTTGCAGATGTGCTACAAAGTCGTTCACTCGCCTAACCATCTCTTGACACGACACCTGTGTCTGGGTGCACAGCTGCTACAAAGAAGTACTATTAACCACGTGCACTTTTCTTTTATGTCTTGAATGTGCGTAAATAGCAACACAAGAGATGAACTTGTAAACTGACTCACTTGAAACCCAATCCTCTCACCAGCAGACCGGCCAAAATGCTGATACTGAGCATAGTTGATGCACGCGCTAAGTGCCTTCGCGTAACATCTCGCCGTTGTTTTTGGATTGGTCCGGCACATAAAATAAGAGCGTGATTCACCCACAAGCTCGCCAGCCGGGCAGACAGTGGAGTCATTATTACTGTTTCCACTGGAGTACGTTTCATTAGCTGCTCGGGCGTAGGTGTGTTGTCGACGGTGAGGTCAAATGCTGGTCCGGCATAATTTGCCTGCAGATGAAATCCGACTCTGTCCAGGGCAACGGCACAGGCTAGCGTTTCAAAGCTGCAGGAACTCTATTAGCACCTGGCGGGACTCCCTCGTGCACCCCCGATATGGACGCTCACCTCCCCGTGCCCGACCCTGGTTCATAAAAGCATGCAAGACTGCTGCACTCCTGCTGTGACACTCAAGCCAGGGGATTGGTGTGTGTGTGTGTGTGTGTGTGGGTAATGTGTGTGTGTGTTCGCGTGTGCGCGCACACACACGTGGAGCTAGTTAGTGGCACACAAGCTGCCAGACAAGCAGCTGCTACGCTAATAGCGCCTGTTTCACGTACAGTAGGAGCGTAGTCTCCAGGTCAGATCAGGCTGGAGACCAGGCCAGTGCCCCTGTGATCATTTTTATCTCACAAATGCCAGCACAAATATGAACAGAAAAAAAAGGAAAAATCCATCTTTTTTTATATGAGCTGGCCGGCAGCGTGTTTGCTTAAGCGCTGGATTTCACATCAACAATCCTCAGGGCAACTTTTTTTTTCAGAATGCGCTGCCAAACTTCCTTCAAAGTCCATTTGTCTTATTTTGTTCTCAGAGTATTCCCGACTTGTCGCTGCCTTGAGAAAAGTCCCCGGCACTTGATTGAGTCTGGCAAGACAAAGGGTCACGGGCAGTTTACGCTGGCCCTCGTGTTGCAGGACATCTCTGGAATCATTTTGAGATAAAGTACGTGTCTGGTCATGTATCAGTTTTGTTCAGGAAATGAACTCTGGCTTATGTTTCTGTAGGGTGGGGTCCAGTGTAGAATGGGGTTAGCTGTGTTATCTAACATCATAGCCAGGTGTGCGCCAGGTGCGTTACATTGCCCTTGTCGAAAAGGTAGTTGCCACGGTCTAGGTGTGGAGCTCCACCCTGTAGATCCCTGCGTTGGGTGCCCCCTGGGAAAAGGTTTCAAACTGTGGTTCGCATGGATTTCTTTGATCTCCTTCATTAGTTTGGAAATGGAACCTCCCCAACAAATGGTCAGCAAACCCAAACGAACAAAACTAACTGACTGACTATGAAGATTTGCTCCTTACACTCCCCGGAATATCAAGTGGACTGCCGCACTCCAACCGGATTTTTTAGGGCCTGATTTTTGTACGCTTGCATCCCATGCAGGTCATTCTGATTTTCATTTCATGTGCGTCCAAACGTTGCGAAACATGCAAAGTCGTCCCTCAACTCCACTCTACTCTCCTCAAGTTGCTCGCAGAGCCGTAAAGTAGAAGCAGAGCCCCTAAGAGGAGGTCTTGGCATCCATCGTAGAATTCTCGAGGTCGTCCCCCCAGAGGCCAGTCCTAGACGATGGCTTCCGAGACTTTGCTCGCTCTCGGCCAACTTTGGCCAACATGTTGCATGCATCACTTCTTATTTTGTGCATTCCTGACGGCCGCATGGCTCGGTTGCGTTTTATCTCACCCCAACAAGCCTTATTGAAATCCCAGACCGAGGGCAGAGATCACCTGGCTCTCATACTCGTCTCTTGTCCAAACATGGATTTACACTATCAGAAACTTCATGACTGACTTTGGATGAGCAACTAACGCCTCCCAGAGGATGTGCTATAACATGTACAGTAAGGTTTGTTGCTCCGAACTGAAGTCTGCTGCAGAATCTATGCGCGTTTTTTTTAGAATGCATCCCGTTACAGGTGATCTGCTGTTTCACGGATGATGAAACACTTCGCTTGGATCTTGGATCTCCTGAAAAAAGAACCTGCAATCCGTCAAAGACAATCATCAAGTCACCGCCAGACAAACCCAAATGAGTTACCAGACTTCAACAGCCAAGGAGCGCCGCTCATCTTCTACCTGTGAAAAATGGCATTATTTAAGTCAGCTGTTTGGGCGGTCGCGAGTCGCACTCTGCCGTCTCACCAGCTCGCTCTTGTGACCTAATTGGATTTATGTGCGGGAATGTTTTCCAAAGCCGCACTTGTGAAATACGTTCACATCTGCTGGCCATTAGCGGTGGACATAACACACAACAGAGAGAGGAAAGCCCCCGACGCCTTGATTCATTGGAGTGCGCCTTGGCTTTTATTGCGGTGGAGGAAAATGGCGTTAGGCCTTATCTCCCGGTCCTCGTTGCAGTTGTCCTTCGACCGTTCAAGCCCGCACTTGATCTCTCTGCCTGCGCTCTTAACATAGAACATTGCAGCTTCCATTTTCCTTCCATTCAATTTCTTTCCCATCTGCTGCTGCACCCCGACGTCTTCACGTTCGGTGCCCCCCGTCCCGCCGCTCCGACAAGACAGTCGTTTGTCTACGTCAACAGGACTTCCATCTCCTCTAAGATGGCTCCCCGAGGCAGGGATGTTTCATCCCTTCCGCGGGCATCAGGAGAAGCAAAGCAAGGTCTGAGGGCCCCCCCTGACCTCTAATCTGTCATCTGCAATGGGAAAGGCACCCTCCTAATTGGGGGGAAAAGCATTGAGGGCCTGGGAGGCGGCAGGGGCGGAGGTTGTTATTCTAGTGTTGGGCGGGTCAGAGGTGAAAAGGGGGAGATCACACCGGTGATTAGCCTCCTTCATGTGCAAGAGTGCAGGCCGACAGGGGTAGTGGGGGGAGTTTGCCATCCAGCTGGGGTGTAAAATAATTAGATGGGTAAAATCCTGCTTCGGTGCTGTTAATGGTGACACCGTGGGTCAAATGTGGCGACTCCCCAGTGAGGGAGAGCCTTTATCATCTGAGGAAAACTTGATCTCTTTGAAGGAGCGTTCAAAGGATGACACTCTTTGCAACTTTGTTTTGTCTCCTTAAGGCTTTTAATCGTTGGTATGTAGGGGTCTGAATATGCCCTTCGAGGTACAATCTTTACTCGTACCCTAATTATCGTACTCGAAGGTAACCTTTCCCAGGATCAAAAGGTGTACAGGTCCTTCCCCAAACGTAGAAGTGTCAAGGGTTCTAAAGAAGAACCTTTGAGGGTACCACCACGTTGTACTCTCCAGCGTCCCTGGGTTGCTTCTCACTGGGAATAATCAGCCAAAAACAAAACGGAAAAAAGGATAAGAATCTCTAAAATAGTCGCTCAGGATGACGGCAAATTAGCACGAATTGCATCGAAACGGACTTGTTAACCTAGCGCTTAACCCTACCAAATACATTTGGAATGACTGACGTTTTGGAGTTCTCGAGTGGGACCACAATAGGTGGAAGCTAATACTCCCGTTGCTTTGGTGTGTTTGGATAGAATCACTCCTGCCTCCAGCACCTTCCCCCCAATGAATGCGTAATCAGGATTTAACGTATCTCCCTGGGATGGTGGAGGGGGCTAGCTGCATTTCAAAGGGTTGATATACACACCTAAAAATGTCAAAAAGACGTTTTTGCGTGTCTGGATTTCTTCTTGAGGCTGATTGGCAGGTGTGATGTGAGCATGCCTCTACACCTGCTGGTACTTCACTACACACATGCTGACCAAAAGGCAGCAAAGTCCAATTGACCCACACATTTCCTAATGAGCCCTAACCAGGGCGGCTGGCGATCGTTCCTCCACAACGTTGGTGTGTGTCTCTCTCTCTCGCTCTTTCTCTCTCTCTCTCTCTCTCTCTCTCTCTCTCTCTCTCTCTCTCTCTCTCTCTCTCTCTCTCTCTCTCTCTCTCGGGCCCTGAGACCGCCGGGCATTTGTGGATTTCCTGTCAAGTTCGGGTGGGGGCCCAGCAAAAGTCCCGTTTGCTGGTACCTGAACTGAATCGCTTCTAGCTGCCCTGCCTCAAGACTTTTTCCTCTCGTCTAATATAACTCCACCGGGATGTCCACATTAAGAGTGTGTGCTGCCCTTTGTGACATTTTTCTTCCCTGTGTTTCTACAATACATTTGGATTGTTACATTCCCATTTTATTATCTCTGAAAATCCCCAAACTTTTGTCCTACAGTGATTGATTGGAAGTGAAAGTTTGTTTTTGAATACTTCCTGCTTATGCGCTTCGGTACCTGAAGGCATTTTGCAACTGGCTGAGGATCTCGGCATGTAGTGCCAAGTGATCTTTGGCACAGACCGCCAAGAATCCCATCTGTTTTTCCACGGCAGCCAAAGTGAGGCAATGGGGACGAACGCACGCGGGATCCTGCTCTTACAATTATCCCCTTTTTTTGGCGTCAGGTGCTCTCCTGAAGAAGTCCGAGCGCTCAGATTTGCATCCCACTTTCAGAAAAACTATGTCAGCAAGTAGAGTGTTCACGTTAATTTGGGCATTATCTGGCTTGTAAATCAGCTACAAGACTAACTGAAAAATACCAACGACATTTCCAAGAGCAATTCATCATATTTGTATGCATAATTAGAAATGCAACATGTAGTGTGGAAGTCTTTTTAATATATATATATATATATATATATAATTTTATTTTTTATTTTTTTTACAGAAATCCATTAAGTGCTCACTTGTATGTTAATTAAAAGCGTGTTAGACAATTGATTGGAGTCCAGGTGCCCTGCTAAGGTCGACTGGAGGCCCCTTGAGAGCGTAGATGGGGGCCAACAAAACTTAGCTTTAATAAACATTAGTGAAACTCGGTCAACATAATTATTCAAAACTTGACCATGGTTATGTTTGTAGTCACTAGTTGCGAGGCAGAAATAGAAGGGAACAGTCAGTTGTGCCAATAAAGTGGTTCCCTGCTATTCGCGGGGCAAAGGGACCAGGCCCAACTGCGAACAGTGACAGGTATCGAACTATTGGCGCTCATTATACTTATACTACATCATATCAAAATACCGCAAGTAAGCAGGGGTCTACAAAAAAAATCTACAAATCGGTGAATCCAGAACTGACGAGCCACGAATATGCGGAGGTCCACTGTACATTTTTGATTGTTTCCGTGCAACACGGATAGGAAGATACAGCGAAAGACATTTTACAAAGCACACCAAATGTAGTACACAGCCACTTTACATAGCATAGTTACATGGTTAAAAATGTTGTATAGATTTATATTAATTTTGATGTCGAATTTATTGGGTGAAAAACAAACCAATAGCCATTTTTTTAAATACCTGCCCCCAAATTGTTACTGTACTGTTTGTTAGTTTATTTTTTTCCCAGCACTTTGACAACTGTTTCTAGTGTAAATTGAATTATTATTATTATTATTATTCTAAAATAAAATTTAAATAATCGATCAACATTCGTACTTTTGAAACCGTTATTTTCGAGCGGACGTTTTATTTTGACACCGAGAACCGGACGTGGTTTGTCCTGCGTGCATTTCAGTGCGCTTGACGCGCGCTCCAGTCAGTCGCCTCCGGTAGAAAAAGAGCGAGAGAAGTCTCGTGAAGTGGGCGGGTTGAACCGAGGACGCGCGTGGACGCCACCAGCGAGTCTTTGGGCAGACGTCGGCCAGAACGTCACGTTGAAGCATCCCGAGTGTGCGTGTCTCACACCACGCAACAAGCTACCTGCGTACACGCGCATCCCGGTCAAGTCCACCATGAGGACGCACGTTTGGATTTACCAGGCGCTGGTGTGCGCGCTGCTCAGCATGCTGGATGCAGGTAAGCCGTGATGATGCCGAACCTGGGCCAACTTCGTGCTCGTCTCCACACGCGTGTTTTTATCGGTGTCTGTGTCAATATAATCCTAACAAACGCGCAGCAAGTGTTAAATCATCGTTTTTTCCTACGGAGTTCTGTCTTGAATGACGCGCGAGTAAAGCACGGTGTTTAATGCGACTCTGGAAGAGGGGGGGGGGGGTTGTTTTTGGAGCAATTAATAAGCGTTTGGCTCAAAGATTAAATATTTGCTCTGCTTCATAGTGGCCCTCCCCATCACGGGGCCCTCTTATTTCCTTTTATTTACCATTGGATGCTGCAGCCAAGATAGTTTTATTGGAGCACTGACGTTTACGATGCGTAAGGATGCTGACTTGTTCACATAAAACTGAAAATTGGTCCCTCAAGTAAAATCACTCCACACTTGAAGACTGTCAAGTGTATGCCAAAGCAACAGGTGGCGCTGTATCTTCCGAGCCAATCAGAAGCCTGAAGAAAGACGTTTCTGGAAAAGGCACAATTAAAAATATCTTTTTTTATAGGCTCAAACTGTGTACTTAAACAATGTATCTTTACTGGAATATAACTAAAAAAACAAACATTTCAGTGTGCAAAATTTGGAAACAAATATGACACAAATACAAATAAAAAAAAATTGTATGATTAAAAAAAATAAATAAAAAATACATTGCCTCTCTGGCTGCCCCTCATACTTAAGGTTTAATGCTCTCTTAAATCCCAATGTAATGGGATTATAATTGACATCATTGATAACAGCTGCATCTGTCGCACCATTGACCGGCCCCGGCGCAGCCCACCCTCAACGATCCACGGCCGCAGCGCAACGTCGGCCTTTCCCGCGTCTGAGGAAGAGCCTAAAGTGAAATCTAAATGAGCGGCCCGGCCAGACATGAGGGCTGCAACAACACTGTGATGAGTGCCAGATGTGCTGCGCTCGAGTCCAAAAAAAAAAAAAAAAAAACAACATTTCCAACCGTCTCTGCAACCACCGCTCGTGTCGCTTGTAAAGCCAAATGAGCGTACGTTGTAAGCAAAGGGCGGTTCTGTACAAGGTGGTGGGGCTTCGTTCCCACCACCCCTCGGCAGGTGGAAGTGAACACAGGAGGATTTGGGCTTTAAATTATGGCGGTGTCCTCCTTGTGAACCCCCTCTTCTGCGCACATTGTCTTTGCGCCGCTTCTTTTCATGTAGTCCTCGCTGGAGAACCCGCCGCCGAGGCCTTCGGAATGAAGCGAGAGTGATGGCAATGTTTCAATTTGGTTGTCACATTTACGGCGTTTACTCGTGCCATGTCTCCTCGCAAGATTTTTACGAGGGAATACATCATGCTTCGGACTGTAATAGTCTCCAAATTGACTCTCTTACATTAACAAAGTATTTTGCTGTAAAAGCACTCAATTTTGTCAAAAATTCAACTCGTTGGGGGCGAAAACTGGACTGTTTTCACACAACAAAGTTTGCTATTGCTGACTCTTGCTGTGATTTGAACGCGCAAGTGCCAAACGTTGACCATTTTCAAACATTGTCAAAGTACTTTTCCACAAAAATGCAAACAGTTTGAAAGCGATTTGGCCAAAAATGTGACTGTTGTTGAACTTCAGCAAAGTATTTTTCGACACAAAGGCGACATTTAGCCATCATTTGAAAGTGTTAGGGCCGAAAACTGGACTGTCAACAATTCGGAGTTGGCAGTTTTACAATTTCATAAAAATGCTAACATTCTGCTCAAATTTGACGTAAATTCACCCGGAACAGAAATGGTTGGGTAGTGCCGCATCAAGGCGGAGCAAGTAATCAGATAAAATGTCCTTTTCCATTTAATTATGTATTAATGTAATATTTTTCATTCAAAATACGACTAACATTTCAAGAAAGGGGAACGTTTGATGCCGTAGTTTTATACGAGGCTGACATGCTATTCCCTAATAATTGTAATACGTACAAAGGTAAACAAAACTGTTGTTAAGAGATCCTCGTTTATTTCTTTTTGATATTCCGCCAAAAATATGTTATTACAAAAATCGTAAATGTTTAAATCAGAATAATACGATGCTGCCATATGCCATTCATCACATTTATAGTTCTCAGAAAATGTTTCAATTATATTTACGAAATACAGTTAACCAATGTTCGAAAAATACCTCCTGCACTAGTTACAAATTTTGTCAAGTTAAATAAAATTGCCATAAAAATGTACGACTATGGCGGGTTGGCTTAGAAATCGGAACTGTACAAGGTTAGCATGTGGTGATGGGAAGTTTTTCTTACGCCAGCTTGCTGTTTTTCACCCGTCAGGAGTCTGTCGAAAGAGCCGACAGTCTTTGCAGCGCTACGAAAAGTCTGAAAACCAGCTGCTGGTCTGCGCCGATTGTCCGCAGTTGGCCGTGGTACGCAACAGCCGCTCGCAGGAGCACTGCGCCCGCAAGTGCAAGAAAGTCAAGAAGAACTTCAACTGCAGGTGAGATAGCGACAGTTGTTCTTCTTGTTTATTGTTTTGTTTTAATCAGGCGCTCATCAGCTAACATCTTCCTGTGTGCAGGGCCTTCAACTTCCACAAGCACAACAGGAAATGCCACTTGCTTCCCTTCGACCGTTTCAGCCACGGCGCGCAGAAGCAGGCTCACGCCAATTTCACGCTGTACGAAAAGAAAGGTAAACAATTTAGCCTCTTCTTCGCGACGTTATTCACGAGTATTTGTGTTTTGGGGAGCTCGCAGGAATTTGTAGAAGTCCGTGTTGACACTACCAACGGGTCTGAAAAGGGCACATGGCGATTACGCGTAAACAAGTCTGTAAAGAATCTTTGTTTACAGTTGTAGCGCCGCGCAGCCTGCGGAATCTAGCACTCGAGAATTTGCGGAAACTCCCCCCGCTCGCTGCTCCGGTGACATTGAACGAACCCCGGGGTGTTGTTTTGGGCATGACAAATAGCTCTGACTGACCATGTACAAACAATGAGAAGATATGATTGGCAAATAATCTAAATCTAAAGAATAATGTGACATGAATAGACACTTTCAAGTGGTTTTCTCCGCTCTGCTTGCTCAGATTACATACGGGAGTGCATCATGGGACCCAAGGACAACTACAGAGGGAGGAGGTCTTGGACCAAGTCTAACATAACGTGTCAAGCCTGGTCTGATAATAACATCAATGAACACACGTAAGTACTCCCACTTTTATACCTTCAAAAAGTCACGGCTACGTCCAGGCGAGAGTTTTAGACTGTAGACTGACTGGAATAATTCAAAATGGATCAAAGTAGCTTGGATTTTTAAGGGAATTTTCCTTTCACGTTGTATTTCGGTTTACGGTAGCGTTAGTTTCTTTAGCCCATACATTTTATATAACCTTTTCTTTATATAAAAAAAACAAAAAAAAAGTGAATCCCGATTGAATTTGCATTTGCTAGATGTGAATGCAAACATGGTGTAGAACTTTACTGCCCATTTTGTTTAGGCAGAAATGTTATCAAAACGTTTCAATAATAATCAATGATAGTTGCAATCATTCGAAACCTTAAGAATGGTTGAATTTGTCAGAGTTGGTATGTAATGCTAGGTTGTTAGTGCTAGCTGCAACAAGCCTGGATTTCATCTCATCCAAATTCAGTATTGAGCAGCATTTATTTATTTTGTTTAGCATTTAGCAGCACCGACTGCGACACAAGCCTTTTTACGTTCATCTCGCAAGGTAAACATGCGAACGTTTCCAAAATGTGTCAGAGAGGCTACAAGCTAAAATCCATTTATCGATCTTCATCAATGTCATTGTCAGCTGTCATTTTTCAAGTCCCAACTTGTTTTACTATTCGAGAGGTCTGACTTTACGAAGTTTACTGGACCGCGAGTCATAAATATTTCCCGTAGTCTCTTTCGCAGGCCAGCGTTGCTTCGGTCGGGCCTTGCCAATGCGTTCAAAGTATGTGCGTGTAGGAACGTAGCACATGTAGAATGTGAACTGACTCTGGCAGCGAGATCAATTGAAGGAGTAACTGGCTAACATCTGTTAGCGCAACATCATTACGGCTAACTCGCTCTTAGTGCGGCGGCCTTTTATGGACTCTCACCACATGCAACCTGTTTTGTGTGGGGTACCGTGTACTACCTTGTAATACAATTTATTATATACTGGAGTATGATATAAATACATTGACATTATAAAGAGGTTTAACACAAAGCAGATGTTTCGGGTTCTGCTGGTGCGTTGCTAAGCAGGGGTGAGATTTTAGTGGAGTTTTTTTGGGGTTTTTTTTTTCGGAGCGTATCTCCTTGTTCTGGGTTGAATGATGTCGTGCATTAGTGTCAAAGCTTTATGTAAGCCCCCGGTGCATGAAAGTGGAGGCGGGGCAGGGTTAGAGTAAAGTCCCCCAGGACAAGAGTCGTCGGTGAGGGTAGAGTGTTCGGACAACCTGCTGACAGGGTGGAAAAACCCGAAGACCTTCCCTGTTGTTTTGCGTTTGGAGTTCATGGTCTGTCCGGATCATTAAGACATCCTGGTTTCCACACCTTGTCTATGTAAATTAGTGTCCCCCAAGCCGGGTTCTGGTTCCTGCCCTTTCACAGTGGCTTGACCACTCTTATTCGCCAGAAGGGGGGATTACATTTAAGGCCACACGCGAAAAAGTGCAAACCAGGTCACGGTGGCTGAAGCATCACTTTGTGTTCTGCGCCGGCGGTTGTTCCCGGTCCTGTCGAGCTTCTTTACGCATGCGGGAAAGGTGCATCCAAAGAGATCTCGGCCAGAAATCCAAGCCTGGTACTTGTTCCTGCGCTTTCACAGTGTCTTGACCACGCTTAATCGACAGAACACCGCACACAACAAAGTCCAAGGTGGGTCACAGTGCGCGATCCATCATTTCACTTTCTACGCTGCCGGTTGTTCCTCGTCCCGTCAGGCTCCTTCACTCATGACGGCAAAGTGTATCAATTACTTAGTTTGTATATTTAAAATTATAAACATATCCTGGGATAAGCCCAGTTTCCACACTGTGTTCATGTAAGACGGAGATCCCGTCATGCCATCCTATCCTGGTTTTGTTCCTGCACCTTCACGGTGGCTTAACCATGCTCACTTGGCTGAAGAGGGGGATGACGTAAAGACGGGTCACGGCGGGTGATCCATCACCTTCCGTTGTTCCTGATTCTGTCGGGCTCCTTCACACATGAGGGAGCAGCGACAAGGGAGCGCTCATTATGGCAAGGTGTATCAATGACTAATTTTGCATGCGATCGCAAAGGTTTTTAATCTTGTAGCTCGAGTCTTCATGCAAATGGGGTTTGGGTTTATTTTGCTAGGTAGCGCGTGCTCAACACCCTGTATATACACAGACCCAGCGACTCCCTGAAATGTATTTCTCCAGTGTACTCCACTGTACACTCTGTTAACTTCCCTTTTGTAGGTTTTATCCCGATAGGTACCCGACCCAAGACCTAAGGGAGAACTTCTGCCGGAATCCCAACAACGACCCCGGTGGTCCGTGGTGCTACACCACCGATCCCAACGTGCGGGCTGAGGAGTGTGGCGTGCCGCAGTGTTCTGAGGGTAAACCGCGCGAGGCGAAAACTGATACGGGCTTGTGTTTTCACCATAAATAAATGTGCGGTTCGATTGTGTCGACAGACGTGTGCATGACGTGCAACGGCGAGGATTACCGGGGCAAAGTTGACCAAACCGAGAGTGGCAAAGAGTGCCAGAGATGGGACTCCACCAGGCCCCACAAGCACACATTCCAGCCTAAAAAGTTTGTCCACATACAAATGCGAAAACTAGCCACAGTTGGTTTAGCGGTTTTTCACCTCTGCCTTCCGTCTCCTGGTCAGGTACAGGGACAAAGGCTTAGCAGACAACTACTGTCGCAACCCGGACAATCGCCTTCGTCCCTGGTGCTACACCATGGATCCCAAGACTCCCTGGGAGTACTGCAACATCACCTTGTGTGGTAAGGGCTCAGCTCGCTCAAAATCCTACTCCATGCTTTGGAGGCAATTCATCTTGGATTGTTTCAAGTTGGCAAATGGCTGTTAGGAAGCTATTAGGAGATCAGAGAGCGCTAATGGCAACGGGCAGACTGTGGCTTTGGGGCTTGTGGATTGATGGCGACAGAAGGGTTTGCTGGTTTTGGCTGTTTAAGTAGAATAATTGTTTCATGTTGTCCCCATTCTAAATGTTGTTGACGTCACTTTGTTTTTCTTTTGCGGAGGGTCTGACACCATTGTTTTATTGGAGAACTATATTAAGATGGCTAAAAAATCCCACAACCACTTTGTTTTACTTTTTTGGTTTCGTTATCAAGTGAGCTAGTTTGCTAGATAGAGAGCAGGATTATGGAAAAACTGGCTAATCATGGCGGGATGGTACACGGATCAGGGCAGACTTTAGGTGCTGTTTTAGTTCGGTTGTTACTTAGTTGGCTAATTATTAGCCATTTCACGACTTTCCTAGTGGGATAGCTAGCGAAATTACATAAAATCTACCAAATTACTTAGTGTGTTTTTTGTCAGCTAGTTAGGTTGTCAATTAGTCGGTTACTTTGATCGTTAATTGGCTAATATACGAGCTAGCTAGTGTGCTAGATAGTGGGATTATGTAAAAACTACCTGGAAAAATATATATATATTTTTTTTTTATTAATTAGCTAGTTAGGTTGTTAGTTAGCTGCCTAGTATGATGGTTAGTCTATTTTACGAGCAGGATTACATCAAAACTACCTTGCCACATTATCGTATTATTTGTTAGCAAATGAAGTTAGTGTAAACTTTCTGTTCTTTTTTTGTTAGTTAATTGAGCTGTTAGTTGGCTAGTTTAGTTTTTAATTGGCCAATTTACTGGTTAGGTAGCTACCTAATTTGCAAGCTAGCTAATATATTTTGAGTTTACATTTGTTTTAGAGTTGCCATTTCATTTCATTTCATTTATCGTCGAATAATGTGGAAATATTTCCAATTACCGCCACTAAAGGTTTTGACTTTTTTCACATTTACCTAAAAATGAGCCCGTGGAGGCGTGGGAAGATTGGCAACACAGGGCGTGAAAAGACTCCCCGGAATGAGTTTCAGTGAAATATGCTCGCACGCGAAAGGCGAGCATCCTTTCTGTGTTTCTGTCCACATGCATTGACTTTACAGTGCAGCTAATGATTTACAGGCAGGGTGGGGCGTTGCATCCAGATGTGCACATCCCTCAATGGCGGCGCTCGCACAGATAAAAACCACTGACCTGTGCTGCTGCCTGGCATTCCTTACATCAAGAATCTTCCCCCCAAATACGACCAAATACTTGCCTCCTCCGTCTTTTCCCATCTCATCAGTCAAAGGCTTAAAGAAACACAGACCGAAATCCAGGGGGAAGGATTCCACCTGAATGTGTTTAGGATCATTTAGTTGTTAGGATGCTCTCAAAGCAGAGATTCCCACACTGGGAACATCGAAAGTGTCTCGTGTAATAAATTCAACATTCATACGTTTTGTTTTGGGGTTTTTTCACGAAACAAAAACGTTAAATGTGAGCATTTCCTCTATGAGATTTACAATTTGATACCTCGCTACTGAAAAGGGTTTTTCTATGAATATTGTATTATTGTTTGTCAATGTCCATTTTCTACGAAACACGATTGAGTTATATAAACATACTGGGTTTTAAAGGGTTAATATCCCCAAAATAGACTAATTTAAAGTGGGAGAAAAAAATGAACCGCTAATATTTTGACATCAATTCTTGAGAAGGTAACAACTGGATGTTTAAAAGATCTATTTAAGGCTTAAATGACTTTGTTTTTATTGTGCATCAGTGTAGAATAATTTGTCCATGCACAAGTTCAATAATAAACGATCAAAATACCCCAAATATGCTTAATATTTGATATGCATAGTTCAGATGTATTTTATGGATTTTTTTTTTTTCTCAATTAAAAACAAACGTACAAAGAATGCTGTCCTTTAAAAGGTTACAATTAATTATGCAATATGTTTTACAATAGTATTGGGCCAGCTTGGCAATTGGGTATTTCAAGGACACCCTAAGGGTGAAATGACTTTTTGTTATTGTGGATTGCCCAGTGTGGAAGAATGCCACACGACTGAAATCATAACAGTGGCTCCACTGCCTTATCAATAAATTCAATACTGCGGGCTTAAAATCCCCCCCAAAAAAACGCAACATACTGATGTGAAGACTTTTTGAGATGGTGAAAAAGGTGGTGTTGTTGCGGATGTCCCAGCGTGCAAGAATGTGCGGCGTCTGTCAATGTTATGAATAAACAGCAAGCTTCCTCTCAGGATAGGAGGGGGGGGGGGATGATGAAGCAGTGGTGGGGGCTCTGCTACTGTTTTTGATCATCTGTCTTCAGGTTAAACATGGCACATTCTTGCAAGGATTAATATCTTCCTTCTCTTCCACAAGCACAACTTCACTGTCGTTTTTTTTCTGTTTTTTTAAAGAATCCGACTCCAGCGAGGATCCAGATGTGAACGCGACGACATTGTGCGTCCGGGGAAAAGGCAGAGAGTACCGCGGCACCATGAATGTGACTCCCGAGGGGGTGACGTGTCAGCGCTGGGATTCGCAGTTCCCCCACCGGCACTCCTTTCTTCCCGTCAACTTCAAATGCAAGTGAGTAATGCGCTCTCGTCCTCCGCCGACATCTTGGATTCAGATAAGGCTCGCTCTCCAGGGGGGACTCTTTATCCTGACTGTTGCCATGCCAAAAAAAAAAAAAATAGCGTTCTTGTTTTTAAAAAAGAAACTGTCCTGGTTTGTGTGTGTTTGTGCGCCTCCCAGGGACCTGCGCGACAACTTCTGCCGCAACCCAGACGGATCCGATTACCCGTGGTGCTTCACCAGCGAGCCCAACCAGCGACGGGCCAACTGCACGCACATCCCCAGGTGTGACGCCCAGGCTGCCAAGAAGACCGGTAAATCACTCTCAGACGTCAAACGACCTCGTGGTCACGCTTACAACATGTGAGCCTCGTGCTGACATGTTCGAGAAATCTGGAGAGTTTCACACCTGTGACCAAAAAGTGTTTTCTTTGTTGTACCAGCTGTTGAGCACAAACTGGTCCTCATAGAAATCGGTAGGCCTATACACATAAACACTTGTTCTTTTCTTGCTAATTTTCTAGTATTTTTGAACGCAGCATTAGTTTGCCTCTTCCCAGAAGGAATAAAGCGGCACACTTTCGAGCTCGCTGTCACTTCAGATGTTGGTCTGCGTTCTGTTGAAGCGGACCACACATGCTCTGATTCTATTTGAATGTTTTATTGCCTTGAGGACCCTCGGCGGACTTTAAAAATTGACCACAGCGCGCCTCATGAGCGAGCCCACACACTTGTGCTCGCTGATTGCAATTAGGCGTCGTAGGAGAAAGCCCGATTGCCTCCCTCCAGGGTGGAAATGTTCTTACAATAACAAAGTCTCTCGTTCTTCCGTAGAGTGCTACGACAACGATGGGGAGGCGTACCGGGGCACCTTAGCTGTCACTCGTTCGGGGATTCCTTGCGCCAACTGGTCCCGTCACATCAACAGGTAAGAAAAGCACAATTTCTAAAGTTTTCTCTTAATTTTTGCTTTTTATTTTTTTTTATTTTTTTAAAGGTAATTACAGTTAAACAATGCACTTGGGGCACTGGCAAAAGTGATCTGTGTTCGGTTGGGTTGACAACATTTAGTATCCTTATCGAGCTAGGTTCCTGGTGGCGCGCCATTGAACTCAATGCAAAATTTGATCGTTAATAAACTCTTCAATATATTTTGGCACTTTTCAAATCTAATTATGGTTAAGTGATATGCTTAGGACACCTGCCGAAGCAACTTGTGTTATTCAGCTAGGTTGAAGGGATGTTTCCAAAAATTAAAGCTATGCAGTTAGATGCATAGTCATTCAAATCAGAAGTAATGCACTTGTATGGTATGTTTTTGTTAGCTTGTGAACCCCAATTTTATGCTAACAGCATTTGGCGTTGTAACTGCCCTTAGCCAACTAAGCTAACGAAGGTAGCTATGTGCTCCTAACATTTTTATAGGCCTATTCCTTATTTCAGAGCAAACATAAGCGGCGAAACACTGGGAATGTTTCCTCGAGAGAGAGAGGGGGGGCAATTCTTCACCACTAACTGATGAGTGTTTGTGGACAAGCGGACAAGCCCCCCACCCCTTTTTTTGTCCATGTGAAAATCTCTTTCATATGAATGGAGTTAAGCCGTGAAAACAAACAGCAAAAAAATCTGGGGAAATCAGGGGTTCCTCAGGGGTCACCACCAAGCCCAATTATTATTTCAGACGCTCCCAGGTTGGAATAGCTTAATTTACAGGAATTTTAAAAGCCAAAACGGCACGGGCAGATGGACATGTTCCAGAGCAGACCCCTGACCTGCGGGAAGTGCTTGGCACGGGGAGCAGATCAAAGCCAATCAGCTCCCCTCGCCAGCCAGTCTAGCCTGGCTTGAGGTGAGGGGTCGTCCCGGGAAGAAAAAACATCACGGCTTGTTTAACATTCTCCTGGGAAGTGAAATTATCTTCACCTCTTGACAAATTGCCGTGCTTCCGCATGTGTGTGTGCGTGTGCTGGGCCTGTTCAGTAATGGCTTTTCAGGGATACGTGAGAACAGGGTTTGCGCGCTCCTTGGATGGGAATTCCTCCAAGTGTGCTCCGTGGTGGACGTGGCTCCTGGCGGTCTGAGAGTGCATACTTTCAAAGTCCCATGAGCACTGTTGGCCAAACGCGCAGTTTCCTTCTACGGGTGCGCCGCAGGCATTGAGATGCGACTTTCGTGCCCCGCGGTGACCGTTCAGCGTGCAGTTTGTGTGTGTGTGTGTGTGTGTTGTGATAACCACTGTTTGCCAAATAACAAACGGAACATGAGCATCTATATTTGTGTGTTTTACAGCGGGGATTCTCACTCTACACTATCCCATGTAGGGCTGGACAAGAACTACTGCCGGAACCCGGACCGGGACAAACACGGGCCCTGGTGCTATACTGACCCAAACACCCGCCTGGCTTGGGACTACTGCAAACTGAAGCAGTGTGAGTGGACGACACATCCTTATTTGTTCAATTGGCCTTGGACACGCACACCAGTCAATCACTTTGCAGCACAGAACAGAGGTCCAACACTCTCCATTGAAGTCAATGATGCATTTTAAGATTTTTTTAAAAAGTTTTCTATGCATTTTTGCTCTTATTATAGGTAGAAATTATGAATTGAGTTGGGCTAGGTTGAAGAGCAAATTAAAGCTATGTGGCAGTCCTACCCCGCTGTCTCGTCATGTGTTTTGATGGTTGACTTTTGCTCTTTGCTCTGCAATCTGTAAAGCCTTGGCGTCCGTCTTGATTTGTTTTGCATTATTTCTTTGTCACTTTGACATGGCGCACGGCCGTAACCTTCACAAGCACGCCGCCCTATCTCCCACGTTGGCTCGGAAAGCTTGGCCGCCTTAGCAACAGTAACTAAGGGAAAGGCCAGTGATGTCATTTGGCCTCATAAGAACGGACCATGTGTGCTGTGTTCCTTCGTGGGAACTCTCCAGCAGACCCTTCAAAGGACGGCTTTACATTTTGGGGCACAAATCCCCTTTTTTGGCCTCTGCGCCAAGCGTTTAATCTGGACTCGATCAGCACGTTGGGTCCCAAAAAGCACACAAGCCCTCTACTGCCGGGGTTGCGATAAAAATGTGAGGAATGCGTGAGAAATAATGAGTAAGCAGGTGTCAGGTGTGCGTTTCTGGCACCTGGCTAATTACTGGAGAAAGCAGTCTAGCTTTGTCTAGCTGGCAGTGGTGTAACAAGTAGCATCTCGTGTTGAGGGGCTTCTTCTGGGAAACCGGAAGTTCTTCTGGTGTGCACGCTGTGTAAAGCTCTGCCAGCCTTCTAATGTTTACAGTCCACCGGCCAAGTACACTGTACACTCCGCACACTGCCAAGAATGTGAACAATGTAGCGCGCAACACTGCGGCTAGTCAGTCCGACCGTCAAAGTAACACCTCCGAGCCCAGCAGATGTGCTAGATAACATACACTATCGTATCAAAGCAGGAATAATTCATGTCTTGGATTTGGAAGTGTTCGTTGGTCGTGAACTTGCCGTTGTCACAACCTCCCAACACAACCGAAGCCGCATCCCGCAATGGGAAAACTTAATTTATGCCAGACCGGTTTGCTGCTAAACAGGTTGCTGTAAAAGTTGACATTGTTGAATCTGTTTCCAATACAAGTGGTTTATTGGCATTCAACCTATGAAAGAAAACACTCACATTCAGCCTCACGAGTTTCTGCTAATCTAAAACTTGTCTTCTGTCACTACTTGTATATTGGAAGACTCAATTCATAATTCCTGCTGTTCTTCTGACTAACAATGTGCTTTGTTTAGGTGATTCCACGCCTCCAAACGGTGAGTATTTTTGCAACCTTTCCGCTCTCTTTTCGGCACATGCTCCGATGTTGACGCTTACATTGTGACATCCAGCGACACAAGCGCCACCCGGTCCGGCCCCGACCGTCCCCAAGATATCGTGCTTCGTCCACATCACCACTCGCATCGTTGGGGGCCACCGAGTGCGAGGAGCAGATGGCAGCTCGGTCGTCAGCATCCAAAGAGAGTGAGATGCTCTCCTTTTAATTATTTTTTTTTAACTCCTTTGAGGGTTTCAAAACATCTGATCTTTTATTTTAACGCTGTTGTTCCAGAAAGATCCATTTGTGCGGAGGCTCTTTGATCCGAGAAGATTGGGTGTTGACTGACCAGCAGTGCTTCACATCCTGGTATGAGCTTTTAGATATTTAGCCGTTATCGTCTTTACTCAGCTTTGATTCGGGACTGCTGCATTAAATGAGCTGCTGTGAAAATGGGATGTAAACTGGAAGAGACCAGTTTGGTGCGGGACCATTTTTGTGAACCATTCATTTTGTACTGAAATCCATTCTCTGTATTAAATGTTTTTTAAAAAGTCATCTTTGCCTGTTCAGTTGTTGCGAATCAGAACTTTTTTTACTCTGAAAGAGCAACAAATGTATCTTAACACATTTATTTTGCAATGGAATCACTCCTCTGTATTAAATATAAAATACTATTTGAATCACACATTTGGGTGGTCAGTTGTTGCTGGGCATTTTTAAATTTCTTGTCATGTTGTCATTTTTTAAAATAAAATAATTGTATATATATTTTGTATTCATTTGAATTAATTTATAGTATTATCAATTGGTGCAACGTATTTTTTTATTTAATTAGTTTATTCATTTATATTATTTAAATAACTGAATTAATTGATGTAATTACTAATTTGTTTTATTTAATTGCATTAACTAAATGATTGTCCGAGTTGACTTGATTTCAGCTATTATATTATTTATTAATTCATTTCATGAGTGTAATTAGTGAATTTTACTGATTGATATTGTTCATTGATTTAGTTTCTTTATTGCATTATCTATTAATGAATTTAATTAGTTGATTTAATTTCTTTGATTGTTCGTCATTTTAATTTGTATTGTTTTGTCATTCGTGAATTATATTTTATTTGTTAATTGATTTAATTGTATATGTTCCTGTTGAGTTTCTTAATAATTTTTGGGAATGTTTTCCCCAGCGTTCCCGACCTGAGGGAGTACAGCGTGCAGGTGGGCCTGCGCCACCTGAACGAGTCGTCCCATCACCCCAGACTTGGAATTTCTCGCCTTATCTGCGGCCCGGAGGGATCCAATCTGGTCATGCTGAAACTGGCCGAGTGAGTTGTCAACGTTCCCCCAATTGAGCGCGATTAGCTCCGGTTTCAATCCGCACGACGTGACTGTGATTAACGCGTGTTACAGTCCCGCGCCCGTGTCCGAGGGCGCCGCCACCATCCATCTTCCCGTCAAAGAATGCCATATTGCCGAGGGCACAAACTGCACCATGTACGGATGGGGGGAAACCAAAGGTGACTTTTTGTTTTACTTGCATTTCAAAACAAAAACCTTGCTGCAACCACTGCGCTTCGCGTGCGCAGATCGGGAACGGGAGCAGGCGCTGAACGCGGTGACCATGCCGATGGTGGACGACGACAAGTGCTCCCGAATCAAGGGCGACGCCGGACAGAGCAGGATATGTGCTGGAGGCAAGAGAGGGGAAGGCGTGTGCGAAGTAAGGGATTTGAAGTTGCTTGTTGCTAAGTAGTTTAGAGCACCATGTCTCAAGTCAAACAGATTCACACTAACCCATATTTCTATAAACAGCAACGTTTCTTAGACACAATGTACCCAAAAGTATTTATTTTGCTTTGAAATCATGGGCTGAAATGATTAATTGAGCAACTTGATAATTTGATAGGAAAGAAGTTGAAGCAAGCTACTGAATATAGCCCACCATCTCCAGCTACAATGTATTTCCCTTGCAAGTGATCAACACGCAGATCGTTAACAGCCAGCCAACTTTACACTCTCATTCGCCGGCGCCCGTGTCACTCACCATTTCCATGGCCACTTGTTGCTAGGCGGATTTTGTAGCGCACAATCATAAGTCAGACACGCTCAGTAGTAGGTTACTCTAAAAGGTCAATATGTAGGATGCACGTATTTAAATGCATTAATTTTGCTTTGGAATCACTACTGTGTATGAAATACTACCTACTTGTTGCTAGGCAGATTTTGATAAAGGAGAGTCCTTAGTTAGGCAGGCACTAACCCATATTACCCTCAAAACATTGTACGACAATTGTATTCAAACGCATTGCTATGAAAACGTCACTCTCTATTAAATAAAAAAGGCTTTTTCCATGACACATTTGCCTGGTCGCTTGTTGTCGGGTAGATTTTGTCCAACACGATCACAAGAAAAACATACTTATCATACACATCCTAAACTTCAAAACAGCAACATTTATTTCTGCACTTGGCACGTTGTGATCTTTTGTCTTCTTTTGTCAGAAAGACAACGGCGGTCCGCTGGTGTGCCGGGAGCAGGAGCGCCGAGTGGTGGTGGGCGTGAGCATCCAGCGCACCAAGTGCGCGTCGTCACGACCGGCGCTCTTTGTCAACGTGGCGTTCTACTCGCAGTGGATTTACAAAGTCTTCAAGCTTTACCCCAGCCCCGACACGAACTGACCGGGGGCAGGGGAATAACTTAGAAGGAAAAAGTGTTTTTGTTTTTTTTTTCAGGGAAAAAAACAAAACAATTGCAGACTACCAAAATGGAATCTCCACTATGCAAATGAAGATTGTGTGAAGCAAACATGACAAAGAATTGTCTCCTGGAATATACTTGAATAATCCGACGGTGGCCAGCGGAGGACAAGAAGCTTCGGCGGAGGAATGCTGCTTTCACGCTCGGAGGCCCGTGCCAATGTTTGCGGCATGAGCGAGCGGCGGCCCGCGCCAAGGCAAACACGCCTCCGCTTTCTGGAGGGAACCGCGGTGGCCCCTGGCGGGCCGTGTGTGGTCACTCGGATATTTTTCTCTTTCACGCAAAGTGAAGCCTTATGTACATAGAGCGGGACGGATTTCAGGACACGAGTTTATGGATCTTATAGATCCCACTTCCCTTGCCATCACTTCCCCTCGCCGCTAATGATGCTTGATATATTTAAGAGAGAAGAGGTAGCTTTGCTGTATTTATTGTCGACTGCCGTCCAAATGCTTTTGGAATTTTCTGGCTTTTGCGCGGACATTAATTAAGACCAGATGAGCACACAAAAAAGGAATCCAGAGGCTGATAGTTTGCTGGCTAAATGAAGACGTTATTGGCTGCAGATAATGTCAGTTGGATGATGATGATGATTCTTTTTTTTTTTTGTTTAATCGTGGACTATAAATTTCACAACATCTGGACAATGAAAGAATAGGTCCAATTAATTATGTCATGAAACATTTGAGGAAATGGAGGGCAACATGTCAGCGATGCAAAAAGGAATTCAGAACATTTAAATTATTTTTTTTCTGAAGTGACTGTAGCAAACTCCACATATGAAACATTTTTTTTCTCATGTATATTTTTTACTCACTCCTATTTAATTGACCGACGTTGTACATAGTCCAGTGTAAATTTTTGTAAATATCACATGGTAATATTTTTGAACTTCACAGCAACTGGCTGAATCTATTTTTTATAATGTCTATCAAAGCTGCTACTTTTGTTTTTGTGTTCCGTTGTATTATTCCCATTTCAATTAAAAGAAAAAAAAACCGAAAACTTTGCAGTGAGAGACAATCACCTCTGGCTGGCATGATTTATGATATGACATTATTAAATTTTGCAAAATGACGCACAATGGCTGATCTTCATATTTCTAGGCAATCGTGGCAATACTAATCTGAATTTTTCATCTGTTTGTTTTTTTTTTTTTTAAGGAAACTCCTGGATGGCTGCAAGAAGTGAGGAAAAATTGAATTAGAGGTGAGGTTCATACTTTTGTCTTTATCCTTTGGATGACTATAAATTCACCCAAAAATGGTCAGAGATCATTTCCATCCCACGAGCATGTGGACTCGTCATTTGCTTGTGCATATGATCCGTGGCGTTATGATTGGCCGCTTGCGTCTTTGTGCATGTTAAACGCGCCGTTGACCCGCTCCCGAGCGCATCCGTCGTCGTCCACCCGTGCTTTGCTACTGTCACTTGTGTCAATAAAGCTCAATTCTTTGGAGAAAAAAAAAAAAAAAAGTTTCTTCTTACACGTGATCCTATATGAACTCAAACCAGAAATGCGACAACTTTGCTGTTTTTTTTTTGTTTTTTTTTTAAATCTTTCCATATCGAGGCAAAATGAGGGAGATGAGAGTGATCTGTTTTCTCCCTCCAGGTGGCGCTCCAGGTCAAGCCCAGGGCTTATCTCGCGTGCTGTGACGATAGCGGTTCAACATGAGAGAGGTAAAGGGCAAGTCCGCTCTTGCGTCACGTGTCCTGGTGTCTTCGGGGTGCTGCTGGTGAAGCGGGGGCACCCTGGAGGGATTGATGGAGACGCACGTGGGACACCCGAAACCTAATGACGGTTTTCACAACAAAGATCGGAGGTTAGCGCCAAGGCTGTTCGTAGGGAGGAGGAGCTTCATGCTAACGAACAATGGGAAATGCCATCGACAGGCTAACAATTATAAAAACAAATAAATAAATAAAGCAAGGAATATTTGAACATAAATAGTGCTTCAACACTATTCAATATAACAGTACTCGCAGGCATATATTCTTTATCCTCTGTGATGCATGACTAATATTACTGCAGCTTAGTAGTTGGGAAACTCTTCTTCTGATGTGTCTGAATGAGTATTATTCTGCCCTCCAGTGGCCATGTCGCGCACACCAGAAGGCAATGAAGCCATCTTGATGCCGTGATTACGGAAGTTATAAATCATGGACAGTTTTAAGTCTTTGGTACAGATGGTAGGAAATCTGTGATTTTTACTGTTCACTCTCTTTTTCAAGTCATTGGTTGGAATCGAAAAGCCACTGGCCACATCTGAAGTCATATGTCAGTGTCAGCTGATTTTAAAGTAACTACAAAATGTTAACTATGATATATATATATATATATATAAAACATGTTCTAGAAGCCATTGGCCAGATTTGAGGTTATTGATTTTAAAATAACCACCATTTTCAATATGGTCTGACTTTTACATTAGTCCATGTTGTACAGATCTTTGGCTGTATTTTTTGAAGTCAGTTCATTAGTCAGTTCCATTTTCTTTTGACTGACCTCACCATCGCGAAATACATTTTAAAAGGCCTCGACAATTTTCCACGAGCCAAAGGCCTGGTTGTTAGAAGTCAAAGACTGCTTTTTGTTTCCGACTGCCATCCGAAGAATGCCCTTTTCCCTTAAAATCCGACCCAATCATATTTTGTTCCAAGGTTTGAAATTCTGTCGACTGGCTTTCGTCGCACTCGAGTGATGAACTGAACTATACAAACCTGTGCAGCCGTTGGGGAACACCCGCGATGCGCTGGAGTGCGACGCTGTGGTCATCTGCCAGCACGATAAACCGTATAAATGTCTCTCCGGTGTGCGTAAAAATGTTGCTTCGAACTACCTGTGGAGTTTGGATGCCTTCTCGCACTCCGGGATGTACGGCAGCTGTGAGGGACAAACTACTTTAAGTACCCCCAACATGTTTCCAATTGGCATTCAACAAACTTACTTAGTTGAAACTCTCTCCTCCACTTGGCCCTTCTGTTTGAGAACCACACCTTATTTGTGGAGACGCACAGCGAGGTCAGTTTCAAATGAGCGCCTGACTTGAACATTTTCTTTTTCCTACCTTGATGGTCTCCTCTGGCAATCGGATCCGGGCGGAGAGCTTCTCTCTGGTGTACACGTCGGCGTACTGGCTATGGGAGAACTCTGCCGTACAAATGGTGGGAATACTTTAGAAATGTATTCATTTTGCTTTTGATAATAGTTTTTTTTTCTCGTTATTAAGCATCACCTTCTTCCAACACTTTGCTCTGCTCCGGAGTGAAGGCGGTCCGGATTCGCTGGTGGGAACCTTTGGGATTGGCAGCATCGGCGGCTACTTCTTCTGTGGTGTCGCACAAAGCTGGCGATATATAAGGTACGTTGTGTCCCAAAATGCGGGGGATCGGGGCACAGTCTTGCCACGAAAAGCGAAAATCCACAACTAATTGGCGCCTCTTAAAATGTTTTTACTGTACTGTTACTGCCTTTTGCTACCACAAGATGACTGCAAATGAGTACTTTTGTCGAATTGAAGCTCCTCAACCACAATATACGGGCGTTGACTCTAAATTGTCTTTGTGGTAACTTACTGTATTCAGCGTGAAAGTGTGTGTCACACCACGGTCCCTGGTCCAAGGGGATCTGCCTTAAAATCCGGTTTATGGATGACACCTTGCGGACCGCAAAACATTTAAAAACGCATCCAATTTTCCCTCAAGAAGAAATCAACATTCCCGTGGCTTACGCTGGGCACTTTGGAGGCCTCGCAGCTCCTGGCGGCCAGCAGGCTCCTCCTGATCTCCCAGGCGAAAACGGACGGATTGTCCCGCTTGTGCCGGACGACGGCGGCGATGACGGCGGGCGTGAGGAGTCGCGGTCGGCTCCCGCCGATCGTCTTGGGCCGGAGGAGGCCGGTGAGGCGGTAGCGGCTCAGGATCTTACTCACGCAGCCCGTGGATACCTGGGAAAGACGCACATTTTCTTCTCGCAACATGAAATCAGCTCCAGTTATGGAACACTTCAGTCACGCTACCGCTGTATCTAATTCCCAAATACCCTCAGGATCCTGGAGATCTGGCTTGGGCGCACCCCCTCCGAGGCCAGCTCCACCATTTTCCTCCTCTTGGAGTCCGGGAGAGGTCTGCCGTTGAGGAACGTCCCGCCCAGTTGGTTGACGCTTCCGCCTCCTGTTCAGAGAAAAAGCACGCAAACAACCATCAACTCCCCCTCAAAATTGACCTTCAACGAATGCCAAATATGACAAACCAAATACAGGTGACCTTGATTTGCCTGCTCAAAATGGGTCCCACACATGTCTGTGCAAGCTTGGTGCAGGCGACTTGTGGAGCTCCCGACGCCTCCTCTCGGCTCATTTATAGCTCGGCCCGTGTGTGAGGCGGGAGCCCCTGAAATGTCAATATTGGCTATTTCCATCCGAGCCCTGGAGGCGAGGCTTTATATTAGATTATACATTCCCTGTCTTGAATGTCCCTAAAGAAGGATTTGAAGTGGACGAATGCGTCCAAAAATAACTGTTATTTTTCATTTATCCTCATCCGCCTCGCTTCGGTTTATCGCGGGGAACAATAATAAAAATTACATTTATTCAACAAGCGCAGATTCCCATCAGTGCTTTTGGAAACGAGCACAAAAATGTTTATTTTTAAACTTGGAAATGTCAATTTTCGACTTGCTCCCTGACTAAGTCAGGATTTCAAAGTGGGGGAAACTGCGCAAAAAGAACTGCTCCAGTTGTCATAATTCAGCTTTATCTTTAATGCTTCTATTCATTTAAAATCAGCTTTTATTGAGGATGTCAAGCAGATATTAAAATAAACAAAGGGGACTTCCCTCCCCCCCCCCACACACACAAATGTTAACTTTCAACTTTCTTCCAGGGTTTAAATGACGACAAAAGATTGTATGTTGTTTGAAACTTTTTTTTGTTTTTTTTTTTTGTTTATGCCGCAATGTTTCTCGTGTATAAAAGTCATCCGACTGGTGCGCAGTGTGCAATTAATTGTTTTAAAACAAACTTTTATTGAATACAAGTGCCCACTGTACTCCCATGATGTTTTGGAAAATGAGCATAATTGCCACATTTTACACGACAAACGTCCATTTTCAGCTTGGTTTATGTTTATTAAATTGAAGACTACAAAAATAATTTTCGAGCATGTTGTTTTAACCTTCTTTTTTTATGGTGGACATGTTTTTCCGTGTGTGTACAAGTCCTCCAAATGGTGTCCAGTGTGCAATCAATTGGATTAAAATCTACTTTTTTTTTTTTTTTTTTTTTTTAGGACACAAGCGCACTTTTTGAAAAATAAGCAAAAGAAATTTTTTTATTTCACTTAAAATACCCATTTTCAACTTGTCTCCAGGGTTGAATATGACAAAATATGGATTTTAACTGGAAGAGTGTGCACAGAAATGACTTTATATGAGTGATATGTTGTTTTCCCCCCATGATGCAATTCATTGGCTTTAACCCCCATTAAACAAGCATCCATTCCCATCTGTGCCTTTTTTTCTTTTTACACTTTGAAAATTGTGTTTTCTTCTTCACTATGTCAGAAAATGTGTCAAATAAGAACTATTGAAGTATGGTTGCTGAATGACTTCAATTGAATGCGTAAATGGTGCCTTCACGTTCTTCGGATAAATGACACCTTGCCCCACGTCCACGGCACATGTATAGGAGGAAGACGACATATCCCAAGTTTTAGACGTTATCAACTGTTTATGTCCTTTCAGGGGTGGTTGATCACATGACCCTGGCATCCTTTTCCCACGTGCTGCCTTCAAGTGTGCGAAGATGAAGAAGCAGGAGGAGGAGGAGGAGGAGGATTTCCATAAAGCAAACATTTGGAAATGTGCCCCAAGGACGAGTGCCATATGGTAAAGTGCTTTTGATCACTCGTAAATCCATAACGGAGGGGCCTTTATTACATTTTCTCGTCGGAACGTCAACCAATCGGGACGGAGGAGGGCCAACGCCACCATCGGGGCAACCTCGCTCGTGGGGGGCCCGAAATCACCCTCACAGATGTTCCTCACGCTGCAGATAAAATGTGCTGTAAACGTCCCCAAGGGAAATATTTGACGAGCAAATATTAGCCCGCGCGGGTCCGTGGGGGGGAGCGAAAAACACGCGTGGCGCGGTGGCGACGAGACTTTGGGGGGCTCGTCTGGTGACTAATTGAACATCATTAGTTGGGTCCACACAGATGGAAGTGCGTGGTGCTTTTTTTTTTTTTTTTTTTAAAGAGCCATATGGTGCAAATTATACATTAACCACCTGTGAGTGGGCACACACACACACACACACACAATGTGTGTGTGTGTGTGTGTGTGTGTGTGTGGAATGGATTAGAGCCGGTTTAAATCTCCTTGCCAACCACCGCACCTCCAATCAGGTCAGCCATTTCTTTGATTACACGCTGTCATTGATTTATGAACTTTTACTGCGTGGGCAAATCCCACGAAGGTGCTGCTGTTTGGTCAGGAAAGCTGCGCCTCGACCGTGCGTAAACTTCCACCGGGCTCGCGCTGTTCTGACTTTGCGGGGCTCCACAGTGGGAAAAGGGGAAGACGTTGGAATAACGCGTGCGGCGTGGTTGCTTGGGGTGTTTTCCACGCGGATCCACGTTGATCGGAGCGCGCGGGCCACGGGGAATGTGTGCAAATCGTCCGCGTAAAAGGCGAGCAAAAGCACGCCAGTGCGCGCCGCGTCAGGTTGACGGTGCGTAAAAGCAGAGCGCGCAAATTGTCCGAAATGCTTTTTTGCGCAACAACAGACGCACATATGCGATAAAGTCACGCTCTTTGGAATGGCTTGTGTTCATATCTGTTTTGACCTTAGATGTTGGAGTAAAAAAAAAAAAAAAAAAAAAAAACACTTTTTCAAGTTTTCCATGCTTGTTTTGTTCGAATAACAGATGAATAGATCATTTTTTTTAAACCTTGTCAATGAATTTTCTACTTTAAAATCCCCCCAAAACCATTATTTCGATAAATGTTCATGTTAAAACTGGCAGAAAATTAAATTTATTGCTCTCATTCCTCATATTGTTCCAAGACTTTTTGCTATCACCGTCCATAGCAGAAATAAACATGAAAATTGTCCAAACAATGCAGTTATCATATTACAAATGTTTTTTTTGTGTTTTTTATCTGACATGTGTCTGACATGCGCAAAAGACATTAACAAGTCAATATCACAAGTGCTGTCATTTTCATAGATTCATTTTGCATTATAGTTTATTATTATTATTATTATGATTAGCTCTCTATGACTGTCTTTGGACTTTCATTTGAACCCAACATCTCATTTTATATATTTAGAGACCGCATTTGCAAGCAGTGACTTCTAATGGAAACCCCCCAAAACATTTATGCTATTTCTATTATTTAGATTTGGTCTCCTTGAGTGTCGTCTGTATCTCTTACACAGTTGATTTCACATTCCGACGTTCCCCTATTCGGTGACGTCATTACGTCTTTCCGTGCTCGAGGATATTATATACAAAGTTGCGTTTAGTGACACTTAATAGTTTTCTGTGAAACGCCAATTTTGACCATGAGATTTGTTTTACGGTCATATGTACTGGTGGAGAGTATGTACTGGATCACATAATGAATTGTATTTAGAGCTACAGTCCGAATTTACGATTGTTTAACAGTTTACTCATTTAAATGAATATATATATATGTGTTTGTTTTTTTTTTTGTTTTTTTTTTATTATTATTTTTTTTACACATTCAGAGGTTACTTCAAGATGTTTAATAAATTATTATGACGTTTCTCTGGGAGAATGAGAAGATTCCGATGGATTTGAAGGCAGCACTCAAGCTCCCGCGTTAATTTGTGACGCACCATTAGTGGAAGTCGCGATAATTCGTCGTGTTCTCGCGAGGTTGTGACGTTATAAAGGCGGAAGTCGTTTCGTTTAGTCGTGTTTAAGGTCGGAACGTGTCGTCTCTGTTTTCGTTAATTAAGCTAAAAACGAGTCTTTTTTTTTTTGCGTTTTAGCCAGAAAAACCCCAATTGTATGTAAAACAAGGTGATAAGCAACCTAATGAAATCCGTAGATGTCGAAACGTGGAGGTGTTGTCAAATGTGTCAAAAACGTCGAGATAAGGTGAGTGGACTCTACAATTAGCAAGCTAGCTTTGGAAATGTTATTTTTGTGCATTTTGTCAGTCTGTTTTCCTTCATTTGATGTATTTATCTCGTCTTCACCCCGCCAGAATGGCTTCAAGCGTCACTATATTTCCCGAGTTCTACGAGAGCGGCTAATAGGACTCTGAACGCCTCTGGTGCGTTCAGTACCTGCAACACAGTGGCAATACAGTGCAGGTACAGTACTTTCTTCACACGCTGTACAAATTAAAACACATTAGAATGCGTTTTTAAAGGGTGTTTTACTTTGTTGCTCTTATTTTCCTGCTACAGGGAGTTTAAAAACGTCTTTCTGGACCTGCTATGAAGACTTCTTGGTGAGTTTAGCCGACACACAATCCAAATACTTTACATTACACTTTACATACGAACTTCTGTTTTTGTTTGCACAATGACCAAACGAGTGTACAGATGAACAGATCAGCCACCACGGTTGGCAACAGGAATCTATTGGAAGACATTGTGGTCCACAAATGAGCTTCTGCATGTGGTCTCGTCTTTCATCAGGCTGGAAAAGGCGGCTGAAACACCACAAGGGGTCTACGTCCAGTACATCGCCCGAGACCCTAACGAAGCACAATGATGAACATCTACGAGTGTGATGTAACGAAATGGCAATGATAAATTAATCGTGAATTCAATACGATCGATTTGTTTGGATACAGCTTGTAAGAGGAGCAGAGCTGTCCATGGTGCTGAAAGCTATTTGTTTGTTCTAATGACCCAAACAATGAGTTCACGCTTTCATATTTGAGATTGAAATAGTGTAACATATGTTATTGGGTACACCTGCACAAATTATGCAATACTTAGTCTTCCTTTGCAAACATAGTACACATTTGTTAAATTGTTTCTACTATTTGAATGCAATGTGGTGATGTACAACTTTCAATTGGGTCTGTAATGGATCAAAAAATTATTCAGAACATATGTGTATGATGCAGTGCAGTTGTACAGGTGTGCAAACTGTAAAATTAAACAAATACCTTGTCTGCCTGCGTCTTTTTGCTTTAGATTATGTACTGTATTGGCTCGTGTATGTGTACCTAATGCTATGTCCCTCGGGAAACTTGCTGTTGTGTGAAATTTCTTTTTTTGATTCATTTTGTGTTTCCCCCAAATAAAGCAGATGTCGCACTGCCTCTTTGTCACACATGTTCTTTAATGTTCAATTAAGAAGGGTTCTGCAATACCAAATTGTGTGTTCCATGATGAAATGTCTTCAAATCAATTGAATGAATTTTGTCTGACTGTGACTAAATTTGATTGCAATGTTTTGTGTGTATGTGCTGCAAGCTCTCAAGACCCCGTAGCTGTCAGACCAGGATTTTGACATCTCGGAGCTGGAGCGACCCCGCAACTCAAAGCATCTTAAAATACTAATAAAAATGTTTGTGGTTCTATGAATTTGATTGTTGATGACTAACACAGACAAGACACTTCTATTGATTTCTTTTAGTTGTGAATTTGAAGTGAATTTATTCATGATCGCCAATAAAGCAAAGTCTCACACGACACTGTCACACGTTCATTCATCGTCAATTTGAAACCGAGCAGAAGTGCTTGGTGCTTGCTCGTGTGTGTGTGTGTGTGTGTGTGGGGGGGGGGGGGTCGTCCAAGAAGTTGAGGTGGGATGTTAAGGGACGCATCATCTCTGTCAACATTTGGACGACGAACCATAAATACAACCCAAAATTCCGAAAGCTCTCCCAACATTTCAAGGGGGGGGGGGTTGACCACTTCAAGAGTGATGCCAAGCACCTCTGTCAGTTTGTTGTTTCTTCATGTAACTGCTTGGACTGCAGGCATTCGTGCTTTGCCCTGCATGACCTGAGCCGGTTGGCAAACCTAAAAATCGCTCCAACGATATAGTCGAATGATCTAAAACTTTGCTTCCGGTTCCAGGGAATCGGGTTTGAGGCCCCCTGTGCACTCCATTTATCAATCAAATTTGAAAAGGTCCATAAAGGACAAAGTGAGGGTCGAATTTGTTGAACTCCACTTAACAAATATTGTGGAGAGATACAAATGTCGGACAAAGTAATGATCGAACCTGAGTCACCAGAAACATAGTCAGTGACACTAACCACTGGACTATCTTGCACCTGACACTGGTGGTACATATTCATGCTCGAAACCCATTAATACAACCAAAAAAATTAAAAAATTTCAGCCAGAGTGGTCGAATGGTCTAAAACTTTGCCTAGAGTTCGGGAGTTCCCGGTTCGATCCCCACTCTGAACTCAACTTATTAACAAATATCGTGGAGAGATATAAATGGTGGACAAAGGAAGGCTCGAACCTGGGTCACCGGAATTACAGTCAGTGATACTAAGCATTGAGCTATTTCCACCTGACAATCTCACTTGGTTTGTACATATTCGTGTGGATCCGGCGACATCGGTGCTCTGATCCGATGAATACAAAAAAAAAAAAATCTAAACTTTCAGCCGAAATGGCCGAATGGTCTAAAACTTTGCCTAGAGTTCGGGAGTTCCCAGTTCGATCCCCACTCTGAACTCAACTTATTAACAAATATCGTGGAGAGATATAAATGGTGGACAAAGGAAGGCTCGAACCTGGGTCACCGGAATTACAGTCAGTGATACTAAGCATTGAGCTATTTCCACCTGACAATCTCACTTGGTTTGTACATATTCGTGTGGATCCGGCGACATCGGTGCTCTGATCCGATGAATAAAAAAAAAAAAAATTCTAAACTTTCAGCCGAAATGGCCGAATGGTCTAAAACTTTACCTACGATTCGGGAGTCCTGGGTTCGATCCCCACTGTGAAATCCACTTATAAACAAATACAGTGGAGAAATGTCAGTGTTGGTCAAAGGAAGGATCGAACCCGAGTCGCCATATTTACAGTCAGTGATACTGAGCATTGAGCTATTTTCAGCTGACAAACTAACTTGGTTTGTACATATTCGTGTGGATCCGGCGACATCGGTGCTCTGATCCGATTAATACAAACAAAAAAAATTCTAAACTTTCAGCCGAAATGGCCGAATGGTCTAAAACTTTACCTACGATTCGGGAGTCCTGGGTTCGATCCCCACTGTGAAATCCACTTATAAACAAATACAGTGGAGAAATGTCAGTGTTGGTCAAAGGAAGGATCGAACCCGAGTCGCCATATTTACAGTCAGTGATACTGAGCATTGAGCTATTTTCAGCTGACAAACTAACTTGGTTTGTACATATTCGTGTGGATCCGGCGACATCGGTGCTCTGATCCGATTAATACAAACAAAAAAAATTCTAAACTTTCAGCCGAAATGGCCGAATGGTCTAAAACTTTACCTACGATTCGGGAGTCCTGGGTTCGATCCCCACTGTGAAATCCACTTATAAACAAATACAGTGGAGAAATGTCAGTGTTGGTCAAAGGAAGGATTGAACCCGAGTCACCAGATTTACAGTCAGTGACACTAAGCATTGAGCTATTTTCCACCTGTCAAACTGTGGTGATACGTAAGTAATTATATGTAATCGACAATATCGGTACTCTAACCTGTTAAGTATAACCAAAAAAATTTCGAAGCTTCCAGCCAAGATGGCCAAATGGTCTAAAAGTTTACCTCGGGTGTGGGCGTCATGGGTTCGATCCCCACTCTGAAATCCACTTATAAACAAATAAAGTGGAGAAATATCAGTGTTGGTCAAAGGAAGGATCGAACCCTGGTCACGAGAACCGCAGACAGTGTAAGTATGTACTGGACTATTTTGGACTTGACGAGTGTTGGTAATTTGTACTCCTTTATATGTACCAAGCCACAACGTCGTCCGTGACACATAAGTATAACTAAAAAAATTTGAAAATTTCCAGCCAAAATGGTCGACTGGTCTAAAACTTTGCCTCCGGTTTTGGTGACGCAGGTTCAATCCCCACCTTCTCCTCCACTTAATTATATATATGTTCAACATAACGTGAACACAAATGGAGCCGAAAGGAGGATCGAACCAGGGTCTCCGTGGCAGCAGTCAATGCATTAAACCTTTAGACCAGTTTTGATCAGACATTTGTAGAACCTTTGTTTGTATTCATCGACGAGTAAATCCCTGAAAACGCTTGGTGCCAAAAAATCTGACAAATACCAATAAACATCAGAACACTATCGCCGTGATTTAGTCTGTGCGTTATGACGAGAACTACGATGTAGGCTACCCGGGTTCGAACCTAGCTGCTCGTATGTTATGTTAAAATATTTAACTGTCGGCTTTTTCAACGTAACACACATTTTCGCTACTTTCCTGTGTTAAACTTATTTTTTTTTTTCAATTATTGCGTCATCACCGTCAACCTATTTAAGTCGGGCCAAATGCGACACTCGTTCTCTTTTGCCAGCGACCCGTCACCGGCGTTTCCACAAGATCGTCCAAAACTTTGACAAGGTAACTAAGTGCTCACACTCTCTTCTTAAGCTTCGCAAAATTCGCAGCCTTTTGATCACTTTGAACATTTCGAAGTGACCAAAACATGTCAAAGCAAGTCAAATTAACACCAAGTCTCTCTTTTCAGGGCACGCTAACACCTTGCTAGCATGCTAGCTAAAACCTTTGAGCTCTCGGAGGCATTTAATGTCTCCTGCGAGCTTAAACTACACCAAAACGCATTTATCTGGCGTATACGCTGATAAATGAATGCACGCAGTAAGTAAACTAAGTAATAACGGGGAGTTTATGAGTTTCATTTTGAATTTAGTACATGCACTAATGACGTGCATGTACTTTGAATTATTGGCACTTTTTATAATTAAAGTTTTGACTCTTGGACAGAAGTGCCGTTTTGCAAGAGGTAAGTACAGATTCACAATTCAACTGAATGAAGTATAATTATATTAAAGTGTTAATTTCTTGAAATTGAGTCTAAAATGGCTGACTTTTTAATTTTTTATTCTAAATGAAACAGAATTATTCATCCGTTTCTCTTTTCTGTTCATAGGTTTGAATCTTCAACCGAATGGCCAAATGGACTGAATTCCTGTCTCTCGACACAGCATATCCTTTATTAAACAGAATAAATCAATTAATGGTCTTTGGGTTAATTCTCATTTCTGATTACAGGTTCAAATCTTCAACAAAATGGCTGACTTCCTCTGACTTTCGGGGCAGGCCTCTTGAGCCTTTTGTGGGTCTACTGATAAACGCCTCGCTCAATTGTCCCGTTCTGAAGTCAAACTGGCTCGTGGGGCTGAATTGGGCGATGTCGAACGCTAACAGTGTTGTCGTGTCTTTCAGGCCGTCGTTGACGAGGCGTCCGGCTGCGCCCTGCTCGCCTCACTGGTGAGACAAACTTTCATACATGTAAAAAAAACAAAAACAAAAGTGACTCATTTCTTTCAGCACGAGCTGACCAGGCAGCCTCCAGCGACATCATCACAGTTCAGGTGGCAACACTCACTCGATGGCAACACCAAATGTTGGGGTTAATGTTTAATGTTGTGGTGCTTCTGTATCAACACAGGAAGAATCTGAAGGACTGAAGGAGGGTAAGGACACCCGAGATGACTTTCCAGCAGTGATGACTGCTTCGACTTAATGGAGCGCTGAGGAACAAGCCATTTTGTATAAAAAAAATAATAAAAAATGGCTGACATAAGTTTTTAACATTGTTCTCCTCTGCAGTTCCCCCAAAGTTGCACTCTGAGATGTGCGGCAGCCAGAACCCTCAAGTTCTTTATCTTCTTGCTCACGTCCACCAGGTGGCGCTAAAGACTTCCTGGAGTACCTAATCATGGATGAACTGGTGAAGTCTATCTCAAAGCTTGGACCAGTTGGAAAGACAGACTTGAATGAATTTACCATTTGTTGTTCCAGGTGGTGGAAACATGGCGTCATGATCAACTTCCTGTCCAACATGTTGAGGTGACGTAAGCTACAAAACAAGCTCAGCAAATTTATGTTTGAACCACCCCTCACCTGCTTTTTCTTTGACTCCACATGCAGGTCAGTTCCCAGTCGAAGTGCCATCGGAGACTCTGCCAGCAAGATCCTGAGCCTGCTGGGCAAAGAAACGAGTTCTACATGAACGTGCAGAAGCTCCTCAATGCTGCTTTCATCTTGAATGTTGACACATGCTAATAAACCTACTAAACGGCAGCTTGACTGGTCCCTCACTCGTCTCATTTTCAGGTGTCCTGGAGATGACCTGCAGTCACGACAGCCTCCTGACTTCCTGGATAGCGGAGGAACAAGATGGTGGGATAAAAACAAAATGGCTGAAATGAACAATTTAACGTCTTTCTTTTCTGCAGTTCTGCCAAAGATGCACTCTTGAGATGCGCTTCAGCCAGAACCCTCAAGTTCTTTACCTTCATTCTCCTGGACACTAGCATGTTCTTGCCGCTCACGTCCACGAGATGGCGCCAAAGAATTCCTGGAGAACCTGATCATGGCTCAAGTGGTGAAGTAGTTCTCTAAGAACAGACTTAATGAATTTTGTTTCTTGTTCCAGGTGGTGGAAACATGGCGTCACAATCAACTTCCTGTCCAACATGTTGAGGTGATATTGCGCTACAAATAAACACAGCAAATGTAAGTTTGACGCACCCTCACCTACTTTTTTCTTTGACTCCACGTGCAGGTCAGCTTCCAGTCCAAGTGCCATCGGGGACTCTGCCACCACGATCCTGGACCTGCTGGGCAAAGAGCAGAGTTCCACATGAATGTGCAGAAGGTCAACGACTTAATCTTGAATGTTGACACATGCTAATAAACTTACTAAACGGCAGCTTGACTGGTCCCTCACTCGTCTCATTTTCAGGTGTCCTGGAGATGACCTGCAGTCACGACAGCCTCCTGACTTCCTGGATAGCGGAGGAACAAGATGGTGGGATAAAAACAAAATGGCTGAAATGAACAATTTAACGTCTTTCTTTTCTGCAGTTCTGCCAAAGATGCACTCTTGAGATGCGCTTCAGCCAGAACCCTCAAGTTCTTTACCTTCATTCTCCTGGACACTAGCATGTTCTTGCCGCTCACGTCCACGAGATGGCGCCAAAGAATTCCTGGAGAACCTGATCATGGATCAACTGGTGAAGTAGTTCTCTAAGAACAGACTTAATGAATTTTGTTTGTTGTTCCAGGTGGTGGAAACATGGCGTCACAATCAACTTCCTGTCCAACATGTTGAGGTGATATTGCGCTACAAATAAACACAGCAAATGTAAGTTTGACGCACCCTCACCTACTTTTTTCTTTGACTCCACGTGCAGGTCAGCTTCCAGTCCAAGTGCCATCGGGGACTCTGCCACCAAGATCCTGGACCTGCTGGGCAAAGAGCAGAGTTCCACATGAATGTGCAGAAGGTCAACGACTTAATCTTGAATGTTGACACATGCTAATAAACTTACTAAACGGCAGCTTGACTGGTCCCTCACTCGTCTCATTTTCAGGTGTCCTGGAGATGACCTGCAGTCACGACAGCCTCCTGACTTCCTGGATAGCGGAGGAACAAGATGGTGGGATAAAAACAAAATGGCTGAAATGAACAATTTAACATCTTTCTTTTCTGCAGTTCTGCCAAAGATGCACTCTTGAGATGCGCTTCAGCCAGAACCCTCAAGTTCTTTACCTTCATTCTCCTGGACACTAGCATGTTCTTGCCGCTCACGTCCACGAGGTGGCGCCAAAGAATTCCTGGAGAACCTGATCATGGATCAACTGGTGAAGTAGTTCTCTAAGAACAGACTTAATGAATTTTGTTTGTTGTTCCAGGTGGTGGAAACATGGCGTCACAATCAACTTCCTGTCCAACATGTTGAGGTGATATTGCGCTACAAATAAACACAGCAAATGTAAGTTTGACGCACCCTCACCTACTTTTTTCTTTGACTCCACGTGCAGGTCAGCTTCCAGTCCAAGTGCCATCGGGGACTCTGCCACCAAGATCCTGGACCTGCTGGGCAAAGAGCAGAGTTCCACATGAATGTGCAGAAGGTCAACGACTTAATCTTGAATGTTGACACATGCTAATAAACTTACTAAACAGCAGCTTGACTGGTCCCTCGTTCATCTCTTGGTTTCAGATCTCCTGGAGAAGTCTCACCCCACCAGTCCACTCAGAAGGCCTCAGTCGTTTGATACAAGACTGTTCTTGTCCCAGTACTAGTTCAAGCAGGTTCCAGTCTCCCTGAGATGACTTTCCATCGGTGGCCTCTCTTGATGCGTTTTGGCTGTAGTCACGACAGCCTCTTGTTTGAAGTCAGTGGGAGCTGAGGAACAAGATGGTTGTATTTATATAAAAAAACACAATAACTGACATGAGCAATTGAGCAGTTAAGTTTTTAACAACCTTCTCTTCTGCAGTTGGACTCAGAGATACGCTGCAGCCAGGACCCTCAAGTTCTTTACCTTCTTGGTCCTGGATACTTGCATGTTCTTCATGCTCACGTCCACCAGGTGGCGCTGAAGATCCTTGATCTCCTGAAGTAAATTTCAATCAAGGTTGGAACAGTTTGCAAACTTGATGAATCCAAATACTTGGTTTCTTGTTGTTGTAGGTGGTGGAAACATGGCGTCATGGTCAACTTTCTGTCCAACATGTTGAGGTGACGTACGCTACAAAACAAGCTCAGCAAATTTAAGTTTGAAGTGCCCTCGCCTGCTTTTTCCTTTTGACTTCCAGTCCAAGTGCCATCAGGGACTCGGCCAGCAAGATCCTCTACATGCAGAAGGTCCTCAACACTGCCTGCATCTTTGGTGATGCCTTGCTAATACATTTATTAAACAGCAGCTTGACTGGTTCCCCGTTAATCACGTTGTGTTCAGGTCTCCTGGAGAAGTCTGCACCACCGTAGAGTCTTCAGAAGACGTCTGATACGAAGACGGTTCCTCTTGTCACGCTCAAACGGCTTCGGCCGAAGGTTGCGGTCAACTGTTAACCACAAAAAATGCAAATGGAGTCTGTGTCAACTTCCATGTTCCTCGTCATTCCGGAGCCATCTTTCCTACAAGGTGAAACGCTGCATTCACTGTACGGAGCAGAGCTGCACACCAAAATGTTTTTCTTGCTTCCTTTCATCCACAAGGTGCTGAAGCCAAATTTTGGAGCAGCCTGAGAAGCGGGAGACCTTGGGCCCTGGACGGTACGTGCTTTGAAATGTCTTCATTCCACAATTGGGTCTTCTTCGATCCAGTTTTTTGTTTTTCCACATTTCTTCCAGAGTTGCAGAGGAACACTTGTCAGCTTCCCGGTCACTCAGCCGTGCGAGTGCTCAAAGGCCCAGAAAACAAGTCGCCCGTCTTTCTCGCTGGTAGGTTTCGTGTCAAAGATCATTTGCTGCACAACAGGTTGACTTAACTTTTGACTCACGGATGTCTTGTCTTAGGTCCGCACACCGGTCCACGCTCTCGTCACACTGGCCGACCACTTCACCAGGCAGCGACGAGGAGACGGTTGCTGATGTCATCAGACTTCGACTTGGTTTCCTTTGTGATTTCATGTCTGTTGCTTAACATCTACTCTGCAAAAAAAATAAAAGTTTATTACAACACTTAAACTCTTCTCATTCTTCAAACGCATCACAAAAAAAAAAAAAAAAAAAAAACTTAGTTTCTTTAGTTAAAAAACAAACCAAAAAAAATTCTAAAAATTTTCTAAATTTTTTTCCAAAAATTTTTTCTGGTTTTTTTTTTCAAATTTTTTTTTTTTTTTTTTTTTTTTAAAAAAATTTTCTGGAATATTTTTTTTTCTGGGATTTTCCCCCCTGCCAGAATTTTTTTTTTTCCCCACCGAAAATTTTTCAGGGAAAATGAGCAGGGCAAGGGCTCGAATACTGCTTTGTGATTGGCTGAGGCAATGAGAATCCAAGGCTGTGATTGGTCCAAAAGTGGGCGTGGCTACGCACATTTGAAGCATTCTGATTGGTCGAAATGTGAGAAAAGCGCAAAAGTGGGCGTGGTTATGCAAATGAGGTCGCTCTGATTGGCTGGGCTCGGCGCGTCAAAGCGCTGTGATTGGTGGATTCGAAGACGGATTTTGAAAAGCTGTTTTAGAGTCCTGAGGTCTAAGTTGCACATCAGTCACTACAGTGAACGCCAGTTTATTACTGTTGCCCTCTATCTGCACATGAGCAAAGCTACAAGACTTTTCAAAGTCCTGTAGTTTTGCGTCATGTGGAGACAGAGCGGAACAATGATACACTGGCGTTTACTGTAATGACTGCTGCGCAACTCTCACCTCAAGACTCAAAGCAGCTTTTGAAGAGCCGTCCACTGCGGCGACCACGATGCACGAAAGGCTCCAAATGAGGTAAGGGCAGACTTAGCAAGAAAACACCATGACTCAGGTTGAACAATTTATTGGGCAGCAAAGCTGTGATGACATTTTAGCAATGAACGTTAGTGCGGGACGAATTCAAGTTGCACACGTTAACATTGACGACAGGCCGAGCTCGAGTGTGACGGCACCGAGGCGGATGTGAGCGCACAAACCCGTCTGACATCTCTCTCTCTGACAAAACCCAAGATGAGCACAAAAGTAAGTTCTTTTGACAAAATTTTTTTTTTTATCGCTTAGTATACGGCAATGTCATTGGAAAAACAAGTCCAAACGTGACACACGTTTTGGAATGACATTGATGTGGACCAAGTAATTTCTAAAATATATTTTCAAACTATTCAAACTTATGTTTGTTTTTTGTTTTCAATAACTCATTCCATAGCAGTGTTCCTTAAAAACACGCCCAGAAATATGATACATGTTTTTAAACATCGATGTGGACCAAGTAATTAAATATTTTTTTTTTAGATTTTTAAATAACTGTCTACATCAATGTCATTTGAAAACCAAAAAACATGGCACAGTTATTAAAACATTACTTTTTCTAAATAACTTGGTCCACAACCATCTCGTTTAAAAACACGTCAAGAAATGTGACAGATGTCTTTAAACGACATGGATGTGGACCAAGTAGTCATTTAAAAAATATATAATTTTTCTAACATAAGTTACTTTAAAAATCAAACAGATTATTATTATTTTTTTTTTATAACTCGATCCACATCAATGTCATAAAAACAAAACATGGCAGATTTCTGGGCATGTATTTTTAAATTATATTGCTATGGACCAAGTTATTAAAAAAAATATATATATATATATATATTTAACATAAGTTACTTTCAAAATATTAAAACTTAATGGCTCTTTTTTAAAATAACTTTTTTTTTTTTTTAAGAGAAAATATATTTCCAGACTAAAGTAGATTAAATAAATGATTTCAAAAACTTGATCCACATTGATGTCATTTAGAAACGCGTCCAGAAATGTGACACGTTTTAAATGACATTCATGTGAACCAAACAATTTCAAAAATGTTTTTTTTAACATATTATTTTAAAAATATTCACATACACGCGCATATATATATATATATATATTTATTTATTTAAATAACTAGGGTCCACATCAATGTAAAAAATAAACAAAAACATGGCACACTTCTGTACATGTGTTTTTAAATGACATTGATGTGGACCAAGTTATTTAAAAATATATTTTCTAACAATAAAATATGTTGCAGGAATAAAGTACATTTTAAATAAGTCATTTTAAAAATATTGTATTTTATGTTTTAAATAACACGATTGGCTGGCGACCAGTTCGGGCTGAACGCCGCCTGTCGCCCGAAGTCAGCTGGGACAGGCTCCAGCGCGCCCGCGACCCCAGTGAGGATAAGCGGGATGGAAAATAACTTCATACACATTGTCATTAAAAAAAAAAGAGAAATGTGACATTACGTGTTAAGTTGTTTTTAAAAAAAAGAAAACATTTTTTTAAATCAACTTTAAAATAATAATATATTTATATATATTTTTTTCAACTAACTTGGTCCACATCACTATTATTTAAAAACATGTCCAGAAGTGTTTGATAATGTTCTTGCTGTCTTTGTGTGTTGGTTCAAGTTAAAGTTCAGAGAGAGAGATGGGTGGGCGCACTCACGCCCCCTTGTGGTGTCATGTGACATCACACATCGCCTCGAGCACACTATGGCAAGCCTCCTCAACTTTGACTTTGTGGAATGAACATTGGCGATATCAACAACAATTTCTTTCATTCAGTTTTGCCTCATCAAAACTGATTTCCAAATATCTGCAACGTCATTTCGCCTCAGACAAATGGCGTCACTTTTGCCATTGATGTGTATGGGGTTCGTCATTTCAGATATTAATAATTCGGCAGCCAATATCTGTAATGACGAACCCCATACACACGAATGGCAAAAGTGACGTCATGTGTCCTCGGCGAAACGACGTCGCAGATATCTAAAATTCAGTTTTGATGAGGCAAAACTGAATGAGCGAGGTCTTCAACACATATCCAGTCCAGCTCTTCAATGTTAAGAAGGCTTGCCATAAGCACACAACATCGCGTACTCACACGTGTCCAAATGCAGATTGGCGTCCCGTCCGCCTTTCCCAGAAGTCTGTCGGCTGTCGGCCCGAAACCTCCCTGATACTGTCGTGCGCACAAAAACAAAAGCAGTGAGTAACATTCTTAAAAATATTCAAAACATATCTATATTTTTTTTATTTAAATAACTTGGTACACATCAATGCCATTTACAAAAAAACATGGCACATTTCTGGACGTGTTTTCAAATGACATTCATGTGGACTAAGTTATGGCAAAATATTTTTTTGACAACAAAATATTTTTCCAGAATAAAGTACATTTTAAACAACTTAAGTTCTTTTCAAAAATATTTTATTTTTAATTATATTTTTCAAATAATTTGATCCACATTGATGTCACTTACTAAAAAAAAAACACATCCAGAAATGTGACATTACATTCAGTTGTTTTTAAGAAAGAAAATACTTGGTAAATAAACTTTTAAATATTCTGATATTAAAAATGCTTTCTTTTTTTCAAATAACTTGGTCCACATCACTGCTATTTAAAAACATTCGATCATGTTCTTGAAGTCTGTGTGTGCTGGCTCTGTGCACTCACGCCCCCTTGTGGTGTCATGTGACATCACACATCGCCTCAAGCACATTCTGGCAAGCCTTCTCAACATTGAAAAACTTAAGTCTGACTGTGTGGAATTAAAGGTATGCGTCAAAAATTTAGAATATCGATAAAAAAAATTTGGATGATTATGGCAAAATGACACACACACACAAATGTCTTTCACAAAATTAGAATATCATACAAAGTTGTAGGCTCACTGTGTCCCAATCTTGTCAGCTTCAGCCAATTGAAGCAAAAACATCTGCAGAGGTTTTCCTCAGCCTTTAAATGATCTCAGAATGGCTTAGAAGGCTTCAGAATCACGGGGAAGACTGCTGACTCGACAAACCGTCATTGACACCCTCCATAAGGTCTCAAAAAGAAATTGCAAAAGAAGCAGGACGCTCACAGAGTGCCGTCTATGGAATCACAGTACTCGATTGGCCAGCAAACTCACCATTACAGAGATCTAGAATTCAGCAGCCAATATCTGCAAGTGAATTACAGATATCCGCAACGGATTGTAGATATCTGTCATGACGAATGGTAAAAGTGGAGGTCATTTGTCCTCGGCAAAATGAAAACATGAAAAATGTAAATATAAATATATTAATTTCAATTTTCTTTTTTTTTTTTTTTTTAAATATACAACTTTTATCAAAACGATATGACTTTGTCTGGACAATATACAACTTCTCTTGAAAATATGTGACTTTATTCTCCTATGATTCAAACTCTTCTTTTTTTTTTTTCTTACTGGGGCCCTTTTGTATTACAATATCAAGTTATTCAATTGTGAACTCATTATTAAATGAGCCATTCATTTCTTAAATTACAGACTATAATATTCAAATATCATGTTGAACCCATTTAATAATAATAAAATAATTAGTTTTACTGCAGCGATTTGACATCTGGAAAACGCAGATCTCGGGCAGATGAGCACAGCACTCTTCCTTGCGTTCTATCAGGCACCGAACTGGAGTTCATACTCAGCGCGCACGTTCAGCCTGATTAGTTAGAGCAGTGCTCTCGAACACACGGCCCGCGGACCCAAACCGGCCCACTAGGGGCTTACAATCCGGCCCGCAGGATAAATCTGAAAGTGAAATAAATACAGAAGACATTGTGTTGTTGGGGACGAAGGATCATTTTGAGAATTAGTATGCCCATGTAGACAATGGAATGGTAATAATTCCTTGGTATTCATTAAGTTGATTTCATTTTGAAGTGCAATAGTACATTATTCAATTCCAATTACTTGTGACTTAGTTTTGCGCCTTCGAATACATTTTGGACAAACTGAAGCAAAATTTTCCAAGAAATCTGGAAAAAAAAAAAAAAAAAAAAAAAAAAAAAAAGACTTATTTTTATAGTCAAACAAACGGGGAAAGCTTTTTTTTTTTTTAATTATTATTACCTGAAGTATGGTATGATTTCAGTGATCCTTTGACATTAAATTAGGCTGCATGTGGCCCATGAACTACAAAGAGTTTGTCACCCCTCAGTGAGAGCGTTACCCATCATCCACCGTGATTTACAGCTATTTAGTCATTGGGACAACTCAGCCATGGACGGGCTAAAGAAAATTGGGGGACAAGAGCTCCCCCTAGTGCACTCCATGACTGACGCCAAAGGAGGCAGAGAGGGCACTTCCACACTTAACCTGCATCTGCTGATGAGAGTATCAGTGTGCCAAGATTCTAATTCTGCTCTCAAGCACCATTTTTTGTTTTAATTTAGTCTGAGATACACCCTTACTGTCTCCTTTATACTGTAAATTTATATTCCCCCCCCCCCCATTGCCATCTATTTAATGGCATTTTATTCATTGAATATGCCAAAGAAGGAGCCTCCATAACTCAGAAAATAAAAACTACACAAAAGGTGGTAATTAATTTACTAAAGGCGCCTCTCAGTGTGATGCACTTAGAAGATTATGGTGCTTTTGTAACATTAAAATACAACTTTTTTTTTTTTTGGGGGGTCTAAAAATATGCGTCACCAAGATTTATCAAGCTATTCCACTCCCGGTTGGTGGACCCCGGATAAACCCAAGAGAAGAAAAGTTTCAGAATAAAATAACATTTAGCGTTACATGAACTATATTTCAAAACAAACATCGCTCACATAAACTCACGGATGAGCGCGTACAATTGCGTGTGACGATGAAGGTGGCGTCTACGTGCTGACGCTGTATGCTGAGAAAAACCTCACGAGAAAAAAAATATTTCAATTGGCGATTAGTTGTCAAATACATATCTGACATTGTTAAGTGAACTTGTCTTTTTTTTTGTTTTTTGTTTTTTAATTCAAGTTGCCAGCTGACTGCAGCCTCCACATGCGATAAAACGACGACGCAGACGGCGTTTTCGGTTGGCTGCATAACAATGGATAATTTAAGTTTGGCTGTAATTTCACGACAGCGAGGAGGACTCAAATAGACACGGGCTATTTTGTTTCAAAGTAATAAGTTCAAAATATTTTTGTTTCATGTGGAAATAAAATTTGCCGTTCTCTGTGGCACTTCATTGAGTTCATCAATTCTAATTTTTGTAATATACATACTGGTGAAAAAACTATATAGTACACAAATGCAATGTGACTAAAAATGTTGATAACTATTAATTTTGACATATCACATAAATTGTTTCTGTAATGTATATTTTGGGGGAATTTTGATGGAGCTGTGATACTTTGTATGAAGTAAAAGTTTGAAATGGTCCCAATTTTGGCGCATCAGATTATCAGTATGAGGACTTTGAAGCCATCGTTGACCTGTTGCTTGAGAGAAAGGAGTTTTAGTTTAGTTGGTGATTGGATGCCAGGTACACATGGCATGATGTGTGGGCACATTTTCAGTCATTTCTTAAAATAAGACTTTTTATCTGGGGGGGGGGGGGGGGGGGGGGGAATAACACTTCCACAATCAGAATCAAAAGATACTTTTGAGACATAAAAAAAACCAATACACAGTCACTGCGCAATGAAAGGTTACTGGTTCCTCGCAAAAATATAACACTATATTCTCATAATAGTACGACTAATTGCAAAATATATATATATGCCTTAGTTCTCACAATATGACAAGCTAATGTAAAAAAATGTACACGATTTTGTTTTGCAGAAGCATGCTCCTCACTGCTTTTGTTGTTGTTTTACACAGGATTTCGCAGACTGGTGGGACGCGCGGACGGGACGCCAACCTGCTTTTGGACACGTGCGACCTCGCAATGTCGTGTGCTCGACGAGCTCACGTGTGACGTCACCGAGGAGGTGCACGGGAGCGCCACACGCCATAGCTTGAAATGGTACAAACTAAGATAAGTGGTGAACTCCCAGAGGTTGAAAAACTTGGCGAGGTTACCAAGAACTGAAAAGTAATTTACATTTACAAAAAAGGCAGTCACCAGACTTGAACTCTAAAGTGGATGAAAGAGTGAAAGAAACCCCCTCCTAAAACTTTGGGTCAGCAGTAGGGGGGGTAATTTTAATTTCACCCTTGTGACTGGGGGGGGAATTAGAAATTCATTCCCAGAAGCTATTTGGCAACGGTGGGGTGGGGGTGCAAAATTTAATTTCCTTCCAGAGATTTTTTTTGGGGAGGGGAGGTTGATTTAAAACTCATTTCCAGAGATTACTTGGCAATGGTAGGGGGTTGGGGGGTGCGCACATATTTTTATTTCCTTCCAAAATTTAGAGTTATGAACTATGAACTGAACTTTGAACGAGTTTGCGTAGAAAATTAACTTTCCCAACACGGATCTTGCATTTCACATTGCAGGTTTATAAAAAAAAAACAAAAAAAAACAAACACATTTTTTCCAACATCGTGCAGCCCTACTGTATATGCAGTATTATCCTCATTTTAGATGTCAAATCAATTGACAACGTGTAATTCAGCTTATTGACAACACCTAGAAACCCTCGCCTTTGTCACAAATCCCTGCGTCGTCATGGTGACGGAAAACCTTTGATTTAGACCGCTGGGAACAATTTTCTCTTTAAATACTGAAAAATAATATTAATTAGCATAAAAATATTACCAAACTGATTCATCAGCTGATTAATTAAAAAAATAAAAAAATAAATAAAAAAGTATAATGAAAGAAATAACTTCAATTTGATCCCTTACAACAATAATGATATGAATTACAGGCAGAACATTTGAAGGTTTTACACTATTTTGACCTATAGTTTTTGTTTAACAAAAAAAAAGCAGATTTTTGCCAAAAATTAATTTTATGTTTTTCTGATGTTGCAATTTTTGCAAATTTGATAAAGGTTGCTATCAGCAGATTACATCGGCTGGTCCCTATTAAATACAATTTTATTTAATCTATTTTAGATATCTAAATAAGTTTTTGTCTTTATGACAGGTGAGCTAATATATATATTTTTTATTTTAAGGAGTCATTAAAATTAGCATGAAAGTTGTTTCTCACGAGCTTGTGCAGGTGTACCTATTGTTTTGACCCACTCTTGTCAATAGAGGAAGATGGAAGAAAAAGCAACATGTGCTACCTTTGTCCAAGATGTCGCTGCTCGTGAAGGTGAAGCTGAGGCAGGTTGACGTGGAAACACCATTCTGTCATTTTGTGGTTAATTTTGTGGACATCAGCTTCTGTGTGGAGAGCACATAAAAACAACATTTAAGTCAAACGCTGCCTTTGATTGACTTTTCATTGACAGATGAGTGCTGCGTGCAGGCCACTTTAGTGTGCTAAATAGCTTCCAGTCACGTAGCGAGTAACAACAAATGAATCAGAGAGGCCCGAGTGTCGTAAATATGCTTCTAGCTTGTGTACATACAGAAATATGCGGCACATAGAGTTTAAAAAATATTCAAAATACTCACTCGAACTTGCAGGACATAGTCACCGGAAGTCTTGTTGCTTACTGAACCAGATGGGTACGGTAAGAGAGAAGGCTCAATTGAAAAGGTAAAAAAAAAAAAAGCGACATCTTGAGCGATGGGTCTTTGACTTGATTACTAGATATTCCAGCTAATGTGCCAAAGTGGCGGCCATGTTGGGAAGGTAACTGTCAAACGCAACGCATGAACATTGACATTAACTTGTCATCCTGAACCGATTTTGACAAGATTTACTTTTTTGTCAATGGCAAAACTTGTGCTACCAATACACATTTTACTTTTCTTTTTTTTTAAATAAAAAAAGCCCCAATTTCCCCCCCGCCCCCGTTAATGTTTATATATATATTTATTTTTTGCACGCTCTTGTCTTAGTTCTGGCAGCGTGCAAGTCCTCAAGGGTGCTGAATATTAGGTACACCCCAGCTCTTGTCTCAGTACAGCCCATGTGTGCCTAATGAAGTGGCCGAAATGGTGAAAATATGAGGTACACCCCAGCTCTCGTCTCAGTACAGCCAATGTGCCTAATGAAGTGCCCGAAAGGGTCCAAATATTAGGTACACCCCAGCTCTTGTCTCAGTCCAGCCCATGTGTGCCTAATGAAGTGGCCGAAATTGTCAAAATATTAGGTACACCCCAGCTCTTGTCTCAGTCCAGCCCATGTGTGCCTAATGAAGTGGCCGAAATTGTCAAAATATTAGGTACACCCCAGCTCTCGTATAAGTAGACCCCATGTGCCTAATGAAGTGGCCGAAATCGCCAAAATATTAGGTACACCCCAGCTCTTGTCTCAGTCCAGCCCATGTGAGCCTAATGAAGTGGTCGAAATGGTCAAAATATTAGGTACACCCCAGCTCTCGTATAAGTACACCCCATGTGCCTAATGAAGTGGTCGAAATTGTCAAAATATTAGGTACACCCCAGCTCTTGTCTCAGTCCAGCCCATGTGTGCCTAATGAAGTGGTCGAAATGGTCAAAATATTAGGTACACCCCAGCTCTCGTATAAGTACACCCCATGTGCCTAATGAAGTGGCCGAAATGGCCAAAATATTAGGTACACCCCAGCTCTCATCTAAGTACAGCCCATGTGTGCCTAATGAAGTGGTCGAAATGGTCAAAATATTAGGTACACCCCAGCTCTCGTATAAGTACACCCCATGTGCCTAATGAAGTGGCCGAAATGGTCAAAATATTAGGTACACCCCAGCTCTTGTCTCAGTCCAGCCCATGTGTGCCTAATGAAGTGATCGAAATGGTCAAAATATTAGGTACACCCCAGCTCTTGTCTCAGTCCAGCCCATGTGTGCCTAATGAAGTGGCCGAAATGGCCAAAATATTAGGTACACCCCAGCTCTTGTCTCAGTCCAGCACGTGTGCCTAATGAAGTGGTCGAAATGGTCAAAATATTAGGTACACCCCAGCTCTTGTCTCAGTCCAGCACATGTGTGCCTAATGAAGTGGTCGAAATGGTCAAAATATTAGGTACACCCCAGCTCTCGTATAAGTACACGCCATGTGCCTAATGAAGTGGCCGAAATGGCCAAAATATTAGGTACACCCCAGCTCTCATCTAAGTACAGCCCATGTGTGCCTAATGAAGTGGTCGAAATGGTCAAAATATTAGGTACACCCCAGCTCTCGTATAAGTACACCCCATGTGCCTAATGAAGTGGCCGAAATGGTCAAAATATTAGGTACACCCCAGCTCTTGTCTCAGTCCAGCCCATGTGTGCCTAATGAAGTGATCGAAATGGTCAAAATATTAGGTACACCCCAGCTCTTGTCTCAGTCCAGCCCATGTGTGCCTAATGAAGTGGCCGAAATGGCCAAAATATTAGGTACACCCCAGCTCTTGTCTCAGTCCAGCACGTGTGCCTAATGAAGTGGTCGAAATGGTCAAAATATTAGGTACACCCCAGCTCTTGTCTCAGTCCAGCACATGTGTGCCTAATGAAGTGGTCGAAATGGTCAAAATATTAGGTACACCCCAGCTCTCGTATAAGTACACCCCATGTGCCTAATGAAGTGGCCGAAATGGCCAAAATATTAGGTACACCCCAGCTCTCATCTAAGTACAGCCCATGTGTGCCTAATGAAGTGGTCGAAATGGTCAAAATATTAGGTACACCCCAGCTCTCGTATAAGTTCACACCATGTGCCTAATGAAGTTGCCAAAGTGGCCATAATATTAGGTACACCCCAGCTCTTGTCTCAGTCCAGCCCATGTGTGCCTAATGAAGTGGCCGAAATGGTCAAAATATTAGGTACACCCCAGCTCTCGTATAAGTTCACACCATGTGCCTAATGAAGTGGCCAAAGTGGCCATAATATTAGGTACACCCCAGCTCTTGTCTCAGTCCAGCCCATGTGTGCTTAATGAAGTGGCCGAAAT